>NC_140929.1:3371373-3460758 GCF_045865225.1 Trachurus japonicus
TCTCCATGGCGACACCGCCACACAAACGTAACGCGCTAACCCGTAACCCGCAATCTCTTGTTGATGACAGATAAGACTACACAGATATACACATGGTAACATGGTAGATCAGTGGTTTCCGGGGACCCACAAGGGTCCTTTAGAGGGTTCAAGGGGGTCCCCAACTTTTTCTGGGAATTTTACATTGGGAATTTGTATTTATTTATCTACTTTTACTTTTCTTTCTTTCTAACCACTTTTCTTTTATTTATTTATTTTCACTTTTTTTTTTTTTTTTTTAATTTTTTTCTAGATTTTTTTTTTTTTTCTTGATAATTTTTCCTAGAAATGTTTAAATTTTTTGGAGAAAGTGTACCACTTTTTTCCCCCAGAAATATCTCTACAATATTTCCAAAAATTCACGCCATTGGCCCTAATTTGGATGTACATAGACTAAAAAAGTAACGTTCTTCAGTCTCAGAACAAATATATTTGTGTATTTCTGGTGTTTGCTTCAGAATTTTGTCCAATGGGGGTCCGTGGTCTAATTTGTGTCAATTTAGGGGTTGGGATTGATTAAAAAAAGTTTGAGAACCACTGTCGTCTGGTGTCTCCTCCTCTGTGTCTCTAACCCTCCTCTCCTCCATGTGCATTTGTTTCCAACAACGAAGCCGGTGAGAAATCAATCCATGGAGCGGTGGATAAGGTTATTTATCATCTACCATGTTACCATGTGTATATCTGTGTCGTCTTATCTGTCATCAACAAGAGATTACGGGTTACGGGTTAGCGCGTTAGGTTGGTTTTCAGCCAAGGGACGCTAGGTGGAAGGCAGAGAGCCTCCATTCTCCCTGGAACGAGTCATTTAACCATCACAATTACTGTGAAGCTGTTTAATTAAGGTACAAATTTGAGCATAATTCCTCTTTAAATAGAGAAACAATGAGTGAAGTTAATGGTTGAAACCTGACAAACGACCTGGAGTGAGACAAAGAGCAGAATCTTCTTGTTGCAAGTGATTCTGTTGTAAACAGACAAAACGTGACACAAGTCACAACAGCTTCAACTGGAAAACTAATGAGCTGTGTGTTTTGTGTGTGTGTAAATGTGTGTGTGTGTGTGTGTGTGTGTGTGTGTGTGTGTGTTGCACAGTTCCTCGGGCAACAGCAACAGCCGCAGCAGAGGAGATGATCCTGTTTTTACAGTACGACATTTAATACGTGACAGGCAGACAAACACAATGAAGCAGAAGAAAATGTAAAGGTTTCAGTCAGTGAAGAGAAAGACAGAGGCAGAGCGAGAGGGCGGGCGAGCGAGCCTAAACAATACAGACAGATGAGAAAGGCAGAGAGAGAGAGAGAATAAGAGGAAGAAGAAGAGGGAGCGTAGGAGACAAAGAGGTGAAGAAACAAAGTGAAGGAATGGAGACGACATGTGTTAAAGGAGAATAAAGAGACACAAAGAGATGAAGAGAGACAGAAGCAGAGCAGAGCGCTGGGAGACAAAAGGAGGAAACACTCGACCACGACCACCGAGTTAAACACCAACAGCTCCGACTGTGTTCACACCGACCTGCTGTCTGACACGTTTACACTCACAGAGACCACCCGACCGACCAACCAACCGACAGCCAGAAAAATGCTGCTGCTCCAGCCAACGGTAGCATCTCCGTATCAAACTTCATCCCGTTAGAAATGAACCTTCTTGTTTTGCTTCTGTGTCCATCACTTTGTTGTTTTTACTGAGACACAAGTCAATGATGTAAATGACTTTATATGGACTAATTGTCTCTGGAGGCCGTTAAGCTGCTTGAGAACTGGCAGTTAGCAAACAGTTAGCAAGCTCGTTAGCCTGGACTTCTATTGAACGACTCACCTTGCTGTTTACAACTACTTCTGGTTGGAAAACAGTGTGAGAACAATAGTGGAAGATGAGAGTTTTGCTTTTTTCACGTCACTATATCACCGTTTAGACTAATCTGTAAAGTCTATAAAACCAATGATTGGACAAACTGTGCCAGGCTAACGGTTACCTGTTTAACTTTAATAACTCAGTGACTCAATCAACGGTCCATGAAAAACAATTTTTTCCAGTGGATATCTAACATGATTGAGCTAACTGGAGTAGTTTCATGTTGTGTCCGACAACGGTTTTAACAGTTGACATTCTGATGTTAGCTTAGGTGCTGCCGTTAGCTTTGCTACTGCCATTAGTTTTGCTACTGTCGTTAGCTAGCTGACCCCCTAGTGTTTTCCATCACACTTTTGCGATACACTTTTATATTGCCACCTCATGAGAGCATAAAAATGTTTTTGTGAGATTTTTGAGGTTTTTTGAAATGAAGGTTTTTCCATTACCAGTTTTTTATTGCAATATTTAGGTTTTGTGCATTTCTAGGGGTAGGTGGATATGCAGTTAGTGCAACCTAACTTTATTGTTTTATTTTCCATTATTGGTATTGATGGATTAGGACAGAAGAGGTGTTGTTATACACTGTGTTCATCATCTTCAGTGTTTGAATGGAGTTTAATTTCTAGAATCCACAGCAATGAAAAATAAAATTATATTTCACTATCAGTTACTCTGGATAACTGAGAGTCCACCGGGGAAAACCGATCACACGGCAGATTATCAAGAATAATCAGAGCAGTTTTTCTCCTTTATGCTGTTGATTTATATTTTAAATATGTGTTTTTTATCTTGTTGCTTCAAGCAACACAAACCGGAGTCCGTTAATAAACCTGATTATAATCTGAACATTAAAAACCCCAGATCCGTCGGTGTGGGCCGACACCACGAGAGGTGAATGAGAATAATGTCCTCCTTTCTCTAATTTGTGTGAAGTGCCCCTTTAAATCCTCGCCCCAGCTGAAGTGGTTTTCGTTGCTACACAGGATCGTTTTGATGATGAAAATGAAAAGCTGCAGTGTAAATATTGCAGTGCCTGTGGCTGACTGAAGAATGTGTCGTTTTCATTTAATTTCCTTCAGGATGTGGCCTCAGACCCACATCTCTCTCTGCTGAGTCTGGATGAATGTTTCCTTCAGGCTACCGCTGGTGTGCAGCGAAGAACAGACTGAATAACAATGTTAAGCATCAGGCTGGGATGCTCTACACTGTATTAGGTCATAGATATCATATTGCACATGTCATAAAAATGTAGTAATGTAGTTTTGTTGTTGTTGTTTTTCTCGTCTCGTCTTGGTCTCTCTGTGCATCTCCTCGTCTTCTTTGTTTAATTTAGAGAGAGCAGAAGAAAGGGAAACGATAGAGTCATGTTTTGTCTGCAGCTTTGCACTCCATTTCATCCTGAAGCCATTTATCTCTCTCTCGCACACACACATACACATACACACACACACACACACACACACACACACACACACACACACACACACACACACGCTTCTGCATGGAGTGAGTTGTTTGAAGCTTTCAATAATCGAGTTCAGTTGTTAAGGAGTTTAACCGGAAAAACAGAAACAGACTTTTTGTTCTGAATCCTGTTTGTTGTGCACGAGCTGTGTGTGTGTGTGTATGTGTGTGAGTGTGTTTCTGTTTGTTTGTGTGGACTGTGTGTTTGTGTGTTGTCATGTTGTGAGGACAACAATCTGTTAACACTGTGTTATTGTTTGATCGGGGATCAGTCGAGGTCACGTTCAGTCAACACAAGATTGTGTTTCTGTAAAACCAACAGATCTGATTGAAATTTGATGATAATTTATTATAATTTTCCAGCTGTGAAATTATGTTTACATGATTTTCATTTTGAAAACAGGAACAGGTAAATTTTAAAGGTTATAGAATGAAACCAAATCAGATAAGAGTCCACAGCCACTCAAGCTAATGTCAACATGCTAACAAGGTCACAGCGACTTGCAGCTACAATATTCACTATGTTCATGATCCGTGTTGGCATTTAAATATTTACCAGTTAAGGCTAAACTAAATCAAATCAGATCTTTTTTACAGTGTTTCATGAGACGTGAACATGTTACCAGAGTGAGTGTGGTTGATGTTAATGATGGGAGCAACTTTAACCTCGTTTTACTAGCGCAAGTTTGGCTACGGAGGTACTTCTGAGTGTTTACTCTTGTCTACTCCAGTGTGTACAAACAGAGATACGTTGGAAAACCAAACACCATCATGTCTATAGGTTTATAATATCATCTGGAGGTGCTCACAGCTCGGTGAATCTCACCACCTTCTCCAGGAGCAGTAGCGTCTGGATGACAGCCACTTTCAGTGCTGTTCCAGGCTGTGTAGTCGGATCGGTGTCTCGGCCGGACGCCAGCTAAGTGCTGCATTTCAGCTGCGGAGCGCCTGTCCGTCAGGTTTTGTTGTGTGAAAATCAATAAATATTTAATGTATCTAACACAGTGTTTTTCAACCTTGGGGTCGGGACCCCACGTAGGGTCACCTGGAATTCAAATGGGGTCGCCTGAAATATCTAGTAATTGATTAAAAACAACTGTATTCTATACTTTCACTTCATGAAAAGAGAAGAAATAGCCCGCACAACCTTGTTTTGCTCCAGAATATTTTACTGACAACGTTTTGGGCTTCTCAGCCCTTCATCAGGTCATCATCATAATGTGTTTCACCCGTGTAGCATATACGTATGTAGACGCCCCCTGATGACGTCTTCTGACGTGGGGTTATTCACAAAAAATGTTCACACACAAAAAAGCAACATAGTAGCCTGTGTGAAGGCAGCTTACCAATAGGGAAACATTTGACATTCATACATCATACATTATATCTAAAAAATCCAAGAAAGACATCAGGTTAAAAAATAGTCCCCCACATACATCACAAAAAATGACTGATAGGGAACTCTTCATACTTCATACTTTCACTTTATCAAATATAAATTGAGTTCAAATAAAATGCTCATTGCAGCTTGATTGACGGGGGTCGCCAGGAATTTGTGATGTCAAAATGGGGTCACGAGCCAAAAAAGGTTGGGAACCACCGATCTAGCAAGTCACTGATGTCTTGCGTCAGGAGAATCTCAATGCTGATAGGCTGTTGTGACACGGCGTCATGCAAATATTTCCCATCATTTGGACTGTCGGCACAAATTTGCGTGTATTCGCATCTTCGCATTGTCTTTGTATGTAATCTCGTCATGCGAAAAACTCACTTTGCGCCCAGTGTGGATGTGTAGCAGCTGTCTGCGTTGTGTTGTTATCGGCATCGGCATGCCCAAGGTGAGTCCCGAACCCCGGTCACCCACACTGACGATGCAAACCGTTTTGCCAAGAGGTCAATGACCACTTGGCGGTCGGATTTGCACGTCTTTGTGTTTAACTTCAGTACTGTTAGAGGATCATGTTAATCAGTCTGCTTCATCCTCTGGGGACAATGAAAGTCAAGGACATTCATGGTAACCCACTGATTATGTTCTAAGAAAAGTCTCTTGACCATTAAAATCATTGTCCTGCAGGTGGCGCTATGTGAAAAGTCTGTGGGGTTTATCCTCTGGGGATCAGTAATGTCTAAAGGTTTCCTGCCACCTGAGGACCAAACTTCAGTCTCTAGGAGTTCACCACGTATTTGATGGGTCATAAGTCTTTACTCCGCCACGCACAGAGATACAAGTTTATGTTTCTGCAAATATACTATCACCATCTGTCGGATTATCTTCTTCTGCTGCTGTCGTGTTCTTTATGTCGACGTCCATCAGGCACAACAGGAAACCGATACAAAGGAAATTTGATACCGAACCCTCACTCCACTTCCAATCTAAATCTTTTTTTTTACCAACTGTGGTTCAGACACAACACATCGTAATTCTGTCAACAGACTGGTGATAAAATCCAAAGTGCTGTTGATGTCTTGTTGGATATACGCCGCTGTTGTTGACGGGTTCAGACTGCTGCTGCTGCTGCTGCTGCTGCTGCTGCTGCTGTTGTTGTTGTCATTGTTGAGCTCAGGTGAACAGATGGAGAAGATGTGGAGGGAAACGTGAACAGACAGGATGCTTTCCTCCGTCAGCTCACACAAACACAGACGCAGTAACTCAGCAGATCAGTTCAGACACTGAGATGAACACAGATGTTGATCTGAGCTGCAGTACCGTTGATGGCCGCTAGGGGCCGACACTCAATGGCTTTACACCTGATTTCCTCTTTTTTTACTTCAATTTTTTGTGGTTATTTTTGAAACTTATTGTTCCATTGATAAGATAATAAGCAGGGCTGTACAGTGAGCATTTCACTTGCATATGCGCCTAAAAATAGATTGTGCAAGTAGAAAAAATGGGAAAAAATGGGGGAAAAAAAGGGAGCACACGTGCGAGTACGGATTTCAACCCTTTCATTCGCATTTTCTAAAATAAATCCATACATACACTGTTCTCAATGTAAAAATGGGTCACATTTGACCCTCAACATTATTTAAAGGTTAAATAACGTGTTTTTCATTGTGCTAACTAACAATTAGAGCCATGTATAAGGACTGTTCATCTTAAATTAATCAATTAATCATTAATCGATCAATAAGGTCTATCAACTAACAATTAATTAATTAATCAATCGATAATTTGCATCCCTACACTGTGTGACAAAGATGTTCTGTGTTTAAATGACAGAGCAGTTGGCCTTATGATGGCACTGTGTGTGTATGAGTGCACTTGTAGTGTTAATAATAAAATTGTGTTATTTATGAAATGTAATAGTGCTCCTAAATTTTTTCTGTGCTCCTAAATTCCTAAGCACCTGTCCTCCTAGTGAAAAGGCCAAGCGTACAGCCCTGTAATAAGGGTTAAAGAGAGTCTTTTCCAAATTTAACCTTATTAACCCAAACAACACCCAACCAACACCAAACTGGTGTTGGTTTATAAAACCCAGTGTCGTCCACATAGAGACGAACATTGTTCAGGAGCTCGTGGGCCATCTCTGTAATTTTAATTAGCTACAACTTCCTGTGCATTCAGGTGCGTGTATATGATGTGATGTGTGTAACACAGGTGACTTGCAGGTCAGATTTAGATTTGATTTGAGCCCAGATGTGCACAGATGTTTGTCAGTTATGTAAATGTGTGGGGGGTTTTTTCCCCGGCAACAGCTGTTGCGATGTACAGAACGTAGGTTGTTGTCCAGAAGTGTGTGTCCAGATGTGGCCATTGTCTTAGACATGTGTAGGACTGACAGTAAAATAAACACACACACACAGAGAGAGAGACTTGGGGCTGTGTACATCAGGAGACACTCTCAATTTATTCCGGTCATCTGTCTGTTAATTAAAACAGAAAAAAAACAAAAAAAAAACAGACGAGATTCAGCAAACAGATTTACACTTCATCTGTTGATCTCTCTCTCTCTCTCGATCACACACATTAATTCAACCATATGCAGAAGGAAGTAACACAGTGTGTGTTCTGGCAGGCTGACAGCAGTCACACATTTGTATGGCTGCCTACTTGTGAAGACTCGGTGGACGAGCTTCACTCCCTTCACTTAGATCTCAATCTTGACCAGGATGAGGCCACAGCTGCAGATCTGACCTTCACCAAAACCACTCCGGTCTTTAACCCTGAAACTCTCCGGAGGCCTCAGTCTGGAAAAGACGAGCAGAGCTGACTCATCCCCACTGGATACTCACCAATGAATTTAGATTAGATGAGTAACATCATCATTTCCATGATGAGATAGATTTCCATTAGTCGACCTTTGGTAGCTGAGACCTGGTCCAGATTATATTCAGTTCAGAGTCTGAGCAAACTTTCTAACTAATCTAATTTGGACATAGATGGTGGACAGCAAATCTTAAAACCGTTATATCTCCTCTCCCTTCGCTAAGAGGGGGACATAAACAATAATATGTCCAAGCACAACAACACACCTCATTTTTAAATTCTTAAATTATGTTTTGGCCCTTTTGCCATTAGTATTATATCATTTTTAATGTATGTATTGCACTTTCCCACTCCCTTTGCACTTGTAGCATATTGTTTTAAACATTGTAGGATATATTTTTATCATATACTTCTCTTTGTATCCGATTTATCTTCCTTACACTTTTCCCTTTGGAGCATCCTGGCAGAAGAATTTCCTTCAGGGTGAATAAAGTTCTATCTATCTATCTATCTATCTATCTATCTATCTATCTATCTATCTATCTATCTATCTATCTATCTATCTATCTATCTATCTATCTATCTATCTATCTATCTATCTATCTATCTATCTATCTATCTATCTATCTATCTAATCAAAAGTTTCTCACCATCCATCAAAAATTCACTTTTGTTTCTAATGTTTCAAGGGTTTTTGTGACAAAGTTTTGGGCCACTTTCTGTTTTGAATTGTTGAGGACAGAAACAGATTTCTACACCATGTCAATACAGGAATAATAGAGGGATACAGAAATGTAAAGTTGTGCATAGCAATAAAACTGACAGTTCTGTTCCTGTGTGAAGTATTTGAAATTTTAAAAAAAACATGGGACCTAAAATAGAGCCTTGTGGGACGCCTAAACCTATGTTGATGTAATTGCTTATCGGACGTCTCTGACCCATATTACAAACATTCCCAAGAGACAAAACTTGATTAATGGCATCAAAGGCTGCACCGAGATCTAGAAGAACCAGGACTGAAGGTTTATTTAACTTCACTGACAAGCCTCAAAAACATAGCAGCTTTTCTAAGGTCTTACCGTGTCAGTCTGTTAGGTATCAGAGAAAGTTTATGGTTAACAACACTTGATCGTTCCGGCGACAAGGCTGGTAACAGATTCATAAGACGAGGTAAATACGGAGTCAAGTGAACGGGTAGAAGGTTTTTTATCTCGGCACCACTTCACTGAAGTTCTGCAGGGATCGCCCGTCTCAGATCTTCAGCACCGACCTGTCCCCTTTCCCAGCTGCCGTGTCTTTGTTCAACAGAGAGCTCAGCGCTGGTTCTGACTCACATATTCCTACCTCTCCACCTGGATCTGTGACTTCCCGTTCTCTTCGCTGTGACAAAAGCGTTTAGCGGTGACAGCTTCCATGCTTCATGCTCCCGTCTCATCTTAACAAACCTGCTACTCTGAAAAATCGAGCAGCTCCACTTCATAATGCAGAAATTTACACTTTTCTTTTTTTCTGCAGATCTGAATGTGGCTCAGGATGCCAAGTAGTTTGAGAACATTTAAAAAATAAAACATTTTATTCACAATGTGTCACAACTGCTTATGGGCGAGTAGCAACAGATGTGGTGCAACAAAAACAGAGGTCGATGTTAAAATGTACAGTAGGTCCTCACTAGAACAGAAATGCAAGAGTATACACACACATATATCGTTGTGTGTGTGTGTGTGTGTGTGTGTTGAAGCTGTCAGGGTGTATATTTTCCACCGCAGTGTTTTGGTTCAAAGTAGATAATTTATTACTGCAGACCATGTTTGCATAGAGTTCATTAGAATACAAGGAGCCATAAATCATCCCACTGCTCTCTCTCTCTCCACCTGTCTCTCTTTTCCTTTTTCCTTCGCCCTCTCTCTATTTCTCTTTCTCTCTCTTTCTTTTTTATTTCATACTTTTACATTTGACTCACGTTAACACTCTCAGCCCTCCTCCTCCTCCTCCTCCTCCTCCTCCTCCTCCTCCATCAGCTCAGTCTGGAGTCACAGATTTATTTCTTCCATCTGCAGCTGTTTCCCAGCGCCGGCCTTCCTCCTCCTCCTCCTGACTCTCACTTGTGATGCCGTTGTTGATCCGGAAAGTCTGAAAAAGTTTTTTAAAACTTGTTTATTATCACGGTTTCTTTTCTGACTTGTACACAATGTATGAATGAGGTCGAGGTTGCGTCTGGGAATATGCGAGCGCCCATTGATTTCATGGGGGGAAAAAAATGAACAGAGCTTTATAAATGGTGGAGGATAATGGATGGTTCATCACCTCCACAGACGCGTAAACACCTCCTTTCTTTTGCTTCTTTTGATTACATCAGGCGGGAAGAAATTGCATTGGGCGGGTAGATGCAATTTAGGCTGCATTTGTCAACTTTTTTTTTGTTATAAAGTTATATTATCCATTTCCGATCTATGATATTTCAGCTGTTACATCCACTGTGCTGTGCATTTTTTTTTTTAGCAGAGGTGTATGAAGTACGTGAAAAAAAAAATTACAAATATCATGACTGAAAATGACTTTGGTAAAAGTCAAAGTCACCCATAAGAAAAACACTTGAATAAGTAAAAGTAGCTCACATTAAATGTACTTACAAAAGTATCTTGTGAAAAAATATGCTCAAGTAAAAGGCAAGGCAAGTTTATTTGTATAGCACATTTCCGCAACAAGACAACTCAAGGTGCTTTACATATTAGCAAAATAAGAACATAAAAAGCAAACATTATTTAAAAACAGAGAAGAGAAAGAATTAAAACAGATATAAAAAGAAGTAAAACAGAAAGGGAGACAGAACAACTAAAACATAGTAAAAAAAATAAAATAAAATAAAAGAATAAATAAAGTAAAGGTCCTTACTCATTACTTTCTATACTGACAGACTCCAGATGCTTGGATTTCTTTGAATGTGTTTATATATATATACCACAGATAACAGCATGATCTACCTCTGTAAATAATGGCGGTAGATTTTGGCCATAACGATGTGTTTTCGGGAATAGGTTCATGTAAATTTCCAGTCTTGGTTTGGTGCAGTTTAGTTGGATTTTTATTGTCTAACTTCACTCTTTGTGGGTTTAAACTTGCGATGGCCTATTTATCTACCATTTTATCTGTGGTTATATGATGCAGATATAAAGCTTTAGATGCTTATGACGTGTTTTCTATTCCATGTGTTGACTAATGATTTTATGGTTTTACATGTTCTGTCTGGCAACTTCATGATTTGGGCTGTTTTTTTTTATTGGATTGGTCTGAAACCTGTTAATCTGATCTGGCAACACGGACTGAAAACAGAAGAGGTGATTTCATAGCAGCAAAGTAAAGAGTAAAGAAGTGTAAACAAGAGGACCTGTGTATCACACAACTCTGCTGCAAGATGATGCTGAAAACTGATGAGCTGGTTGCACCATTCAATTTCTTTTATTTATAAGAGACTGTGTACAATATTTAACACAAACCTCACACCTTGGTAGAGATGTTGGTAACAACTACACACTGATAAACATGATTCAATCCTTAGTTCATCTTTTATGAATCAACCTTCCTGTGTTGACACTAATTGGTCTGTAGTTATTCTGTAATAAGTGACTATTTAGATCAACACTGATGCTTAACTTGCATAAAATGTGTTAATTGTAAATGTGTTCATAGATGTTTTATTACAGTGTTAGAGTGAGCTTATTAATTAACATCCTTAAGTGTACATGCAAATTAGTATCACAGTGGAAAGAAGCATTTGTAAGTAATGAATGAATGCTCAATAGTGTGTCGTTATTGTAAAGTCTTTCAATAATGTTTAATTCATAAAGATTCGTAGGATTTAGAGAGAATATTCATAATTTAGTTTCCATTAGTGTATTAAAAAACACAGTGTTGACCCTAGTTTAGAATTAACCTCCCATATCTAAATAGGAAGTAGTCGCTGTGTTTAAAAAAACCAGACAAACCAATTATTGTTCCACTTAGGGCATTTTGTACGTCACTGTACGTATTCCAGCTGGCTGCAGTTTGAACCCTCACCTCTAGGTGTCATTAAATCACACGCACTTAAAGCTAAAACTTAAAATAAAAGTTGTGAAACTTTGAGTCGTCTGAAGTTTGGGTGGAAATATTCTCTGAACACAAACATGTACAGGCTCCTGAGCTGCTGCACGGCTGAAGGACGAGACTGTTTAATCAATAATAATATGTGAGAAGAATACAGTTATATATAGCTTTGTGTGTTTGTGTGTGTGTGTGTGTGTATGTGTGTTGTGCTGCCTCCTGCTCATGTCCGAAGCTAATTAACAGACCATAAACAAACATCTAACACCCTGAGTGTGTGTCTGTTTATACGTGTGTGTGTGTGTGTTTGTGTGTTTTTATGTGTGTGTGTGTTTCCATGTGTCTGTGTGAGGCATATTAATGAGGCTGAACACACTCCTGCAGCCAATGCACAGTAGGCAGTGACACAAACACACAAACACACACATTCTTGTACTTGTCTCTTTGTGAGGACGCTCATTAACATAATGCATTCCCAAGCCCATTACCCTTAACTGTCACTATGACAACTGCACGACCCCCACCTCTCACCTGCACCTGGCTCTCACCGGGACCTTGAAACTCAAACTGTCCTTTGAAGTCGTGACAACAACCGACTCGAAACGTCCTCGCTCCGTATAACGCCTCTGATTCGTCACGGTCCCCACAACGATAGGAAAACACGTACGCACACACACACACACACACACACACACACACACACACACACACACACACACACACACACACACACACACACACAGACAGTCTTTTGCTACACAGATACAACGAAGCACAAACACACAGATACTTCACTTATAATCCAGTTGAGTGTGTGTGAACTGTGGATGAAACACTGTACGTTATAATTCGTAACGTCGTGAATATCAAAACAAAAGCAAATTAAACATCAACAGAGTCTGAGGTTGTTTCAGTTTAGTTCTTAATAAATCGTAAACTATGAGACACAAATAGTGGATGTTTTGTCATATAAAGTATATTATATGTGTAACATAGTGTCATAATATTATCACATGTCCCTGCTCTGTGTTTTTCTTGGTCTTTAAACGTCATAAAGGAAGTCAAACCCCTGAGCCGCAGCGCTGCACTGTTTCAAAAACTACTCAAAAAAAAAAACATCAGTGAGCTGCACTGTTGCAATGTGTGACATGTTCCTACATCACCACCAACACACACACACACACTCACACACACACTATAGTCTATTTTAACTCCGTCCCACACACTCCTTCCTGCTGCCCCAAATACGCACTAATGCACTGAACGTGTGTTCATCCACGGCTGAAAATAGTTCCCCAAGGTTTCAGTACATTGTTAAATATTTAGAAAAAATCAATCAATTATTTCAAGCAAGTTGTAAACTAAGCTAACTGGATGCATTTATATACAATAGAGTCCGGATCTAACTACAGCAACAAATGTGTATTCATCCACTACTGAAAATAGTCCCTGCAAAAACAATAGTTTTACTTCTTTTTTTTCAGATATCTAACTTAAATCAGTGATTTCTAGGAATCTGTAAAACTAGGTGTATTCATATATTATATATACTGCTCTGCTTCCATGAATGCTAACGAAGGCACCAAGTATGTATTCATCCACTACTGAAAATAGTCCCAAACAACAGCAGCCTCCAGCTGTTTTAAGACATTTTGAAATATTTAAATCCAATCAATTATTTCAAGGTAGCAGTAAAGTAGAAAAACAAAATATGGATTTATTTATATATTGCTCTGCCTCACTGAACACTAACTAGAGCACCAAAAAATGTATTCATCCACTGCTGAAAATAGTCCTTCCATAACAACAACAGTCGAAGGCTGTTTTAGGAAAGGATAAATTAAAGGATAGAATAAATTAAATTAACAATTTCTAGGAAGCTTTGAATTTAAAACTAACTGGGTGTATTTATACTTCAAGTAGAGTGCCAGATATGTATTCATCCACTGCTGAAAATAGTCCCTGACAGGCTTTGTCAACAATAATAGAAACACACTAGTCCTAGTTTCTCTTTTAAATAATAGAGATACATATAGTTCAACCCCTCCAATGCACTTTTGTCATATTTTATTTAAAGTAAACTATAATTAATTCATGTTGTTTATATGTTTATGTAGGGGAGAGTTGTTGTTGTGGTTTATTAAATAAAAAGAGTCTTGACAGTGATGAAGGTTTCTAACGTTCAGTCTCACCTGAGCTCATCAGAGCTCCTTTCTGTTTCTCCTCAGGCTGAACCGTCCTGCTCTGATTCGTTCTGTGCTTTTGTTTCTTTTTAATTGACAGAACACATCAAAAAAACACACAAACACACACACACACACGTGCACACAAACGTTCACTGAACTGTGTTGTTTTGTTGTTGTAAATCAAAGGTTTTGTGGATGTGACAGATTGGTTTTGCCAGCTGGCTTTATATAGCAATTTAAACGTCTTACACACACACATCAACACACACACACAGAGACACACACACACTTAGTGAGTAATGGGAGTGTGGCAGGACTGTCAGGAAAACAAGAATATAAAGAGAGATGATCAGAGTCATGGAGCTGAAACACACTCGCTGTCTCTCTGACAAACTGTCTCTCTGCTCAAATCTGTCTTTGTGTCTCATCTCTAACTTTGTGCCCCTCCCCATCTGGTTTCTGAAGGTTACAGACCATAATAATAATAATCCTCTGTGGTCAGTCACATAAAACTCAGTTATCCATGCAAATAGTTTAATTATTTTTGTTAACAACTGGAACAAAACTTAAAAAATAAAATAATAATGAAGTTTGCCTCATGAATTTCTAACAACAGATCTAGTAACAAGCAGAATCATAATAATAGTAATAAGAATTCATTTCTTACAGCGTTTCACATTTACAAAACAAAACATTTCAGGACCGCAACGATCGAGGAAGAAAGAAAATCAAATCACGTAATTAAAAATAATACAAAACGCCACCAGTGAAACCAGAAGTGGAGAATAAACAAGGAGAACTGGAGCTCGACTCACATGTTGGAGTTTCCTCCCAGCGTTTGAACTCGCTCCTCGGACTGATTTACATTTTCATCAGCATTATCAGTGACTGATATGGTAATAGGATATTTGGCTGGTTTCCTCTCTGTAATTAGGTTTGACCTCTGTTGGAGTGTCGAACGTTGTTTTCCATTGATTTGTTGATGTTTTCTGCAGAGAAAAATCAGACAGTGAATCAATCTAGAGCTGCAGAGCGACAGGAAGGACGGGCCAGGTGCAAAAACCTGAAGCTTTCTACTTTAATATCAACCTGAAAGAGGAACGATGCAGGATTTCTACCTTAATTAACCAGCTCCAGAGTCCTAGTTCTGGTTAAATCAATGACTTGTAACTAGTTCCAGGGAGAATGGAGGCTCTTTAACGCGCTCCGTAACCCGTGATCTCTTGTTGATGATAGATAAGACTACACAGATATACACATGGTAACATGGTAGATGATAAATAACCTTATCCACCGCTCCATGGATTGATTTCTCACTGGCTTCGTTGGAAACAAATGCACATGGAGGAGAGGAGGGTTAGAGACACAGAGGAGGAGACACCAGACTTGCATAGTTCTCCTTTAAGGTCTAATATTTCCATAGTTACTTCATGGTGTTGTATGAAGGTTAACAAGTTTCTTTGTGTTAGGGTCGCCACTGACCTGTTTTAGGTTTTTAATGCATAAAAGCACCACATAAATTTGTTTATTTCATCAAGGCTTTTTGACTTTGTCAGGAACCTCTATTTAAACAAAATAAAAAGATTTCAGAAAACTCTAAAATGCTCTGGTTAAAATTATGACATTTGTGTTGTTAGGGTCAGTTATGACCCGGTTATAATGAGAATAATGAGAGTTAAAACTGAAATCATAAGTGCAAAACCAACCTTTTCATGGACAAGGAAGCCTAACAATGTAACCAAGAGATGAGAAACGAATGGAATGATAAATAATTGTTTTTACTGTGTTAAAACCGACCCTAACAAGAGAGATTGTAGCAGAAAGCCGGTAAACAAGACAAAGGTTCAGGGAAATTGAGGCATTTGCAGCAGTAAAAGGGAAACTCAGCCATGTTGCTCCTTACTTTGGCCCCTGAGGTGTTCCGTGCTACTTGGCCTTGAACTCCTCATCAAGCCTCTTATGGTGGATCCACCTGGTCTAGACCTCTGGAGAACTGGTCTTTGACCCTGGTCCAGATACTGTGAGGTTTGTCGCTCCAGGACTCTACAGCCTGGTTACCACCTGAGGTTCTCCACATTGTCCACAACTACGGTATGCACCAATCATCTAAAGCCAGATCCCGATTGGCTGCGATCCTATTTTATAATCCAGTTGGTGTAAAGCTCTTCAGAAAAGCTTTTATTCTCCAACCTGGATGGTTCTCAACACAAGAGTCCACAACTCAACAAGCTGGCTCTCGGTCCAGAGTCCCGGCTCCAAGCTCTTACCACATCTTCTCATGCTCCAGATGCAACATGTTTTTCATTCTGGATCCAACTGGTGTCGTATCCAAGCTTCAAAACGGCCCAGCTGCCGTTGAGCTTCTTTTTCTAAGACCTGTTGGTCCTTAATTCTGCAGCACAGGCTTACATCCAAAATCAAGTTGGAAAACTTGAGCAGCGCTTGGCCGGTGGCCACGGCTGAATCCCAGACCTACCGCGAGTCACACACAAAGATTAATTAAGCAGGAGGGTTGAGGGTTTGTCGCAACTGTTGTTGATAATGTTCATTTGGAATTCAGCTCGTCAAGGGCTGAAGAAGAAAGCGTGAAAGTCTTTACAGTTTCACAGATGTGTGGATGTAAACAGTCTTTGTGCCAAATGACAAACAGGACTCGTTTCTTGTTGGAAGTGGTGGAAGCTGTGAGGAGTTCCATCCAAACAGCCAGAATCAGATTCAGTCCCTCTGCTGAAGAGAGGGATGAATATTTATCAGCGAGGGTCAGACAGAGGGAGGAGAGGAAGAGGAGGATGATCAAAGGCACAGATCTGCTTTGTTCTGAGAGAGATGGAGGGAGGGAGGGAGGGAAGGAGATGGAGGGAGGGGGGTGAAGGAAGAATGAAGGTGCTGAGACAGAAAGCAGAAGGGTTTGCCCACTCTGTCGTTCGCTCTCGTTTTAATTCCCAGCGTCACTGCATAATAAGTTTGAAATAGCGAATAACATTATCTTTCAAATGCCAACAACCGTAATATAATGTAGTTCCTGAAATGAAAAAATGAAAAAAAAAAAAGGTAGTCCGCAGCGCCGCTGTGTCACTGTAACACGGTTCCCAACCCCTAATGCTGTTTGTTGTCGCAGCAGAAAATTCCCCCTGAAGGTTCCCCGGAGCACGACACCGGCAGAGCTGCTGCTACAAACACTGATCTGCATTTAACAAGGTGCCACTTTACCTGCATTAAGTGGCTTTTGACCAGCGGGAGTCAGAGCAGCCAGAGAAACAAACACAGCTCTGATAGCTACACACACACACACACACACACACATAGAGTTTTCATGTCCATCTATGTCACCTTGAATTATTACTCACTGGATTGAGCTTAATGAGCGGCAGAGAGTGTTTCGGGGCCTGTTGTTAGTTTTCCCCAGGTTTTGCCTCCCAGGCTACATATGTTGAAGAGGCTGTTCACAGCAGAAGAAAGAGAATAAGTCGGTAGAAGACGTATGAGAATAGTAGTAGTAAAAAAAAAAAGGATGATGAATACGCGATCGTGCGATTACGCGTCAATCGAAACTGCAATTTAATGGGATAGTTCACCCAAAATTCAAATTTCACTCATTATCTACTCACCCTCATGTGGACTAAGGGCTGGGAGAAGTTTCAGAGTCCTCCGTGGCTTCTCTGAGTTACAGGGGGTCTCGGCGTAGCAGTGCATGTCCATATAACGGTTGCAAATGGATACCAACTGTCTTGGTAACAAAAAGACACACCAAAAAACATCCAAATACCTCCATGCTGCTCGTATGTAATCTCTGTCTTGTATTGAAGCCCCGAAATGCGAAATTGTCACGAAAAAAATTAAATAAGTCTATATTTCAAGATTGTTTTGTAGCGGAAGCTTCTCGAAGCTCCTCTTCCCGAACTCTTGACGAACCAGGAAGAGGACAGACCCTGGTTCGTCCAAATTTCGCATTTCAGGGCTTCAATACAAGACGGACATTACATACGAGCAGCATGGAGGTATTTGGATGTTTTTTGGTGTGTCTTTTTGTTACGAAGACAGTTGGTATCCATTTGCAACCGTTATATGGACATGCACTGCTACGCCGAGACCCCCTGTAACTCAGCCACGGAGGACTCTGAAACTTCTCCCAGCCCTTAGTTTCAATGTTGGGTGAACTATCCCTTTAAGACCCAGTTTTATTAGAAAGCATCTACACTGCAACAGGTGCAGTAAAAAAAAATACATTTAAAAAACGCTGCACAATGACTGTGCGATGATCGAAATTGAAATTCTAGTCTAATTCTAAGGAGTGGCCTAAATGATCCGATGGAAGTCAGGAGGCGGAGTCAGTCACTGCCAAGATGGCGACGGACGGTGTTAGAGTATGGTTGTGTATGTTGGCCATGTTTCTCATGCATCTCAGGTGTTCATATATTTTAAATGAACTTTTGCGTAACCATGGTAACGGCACATCCTTATTGTGGCCTTGGATGACTACCCCCCTGCAGAGGCGACTAATCCACCACTGAAGGCCGTTTTCACATTTTAACGAGACGAGAGACGACGGGACGACTAATGAAGACGAGTGAGTTGTAAAAAAAAAAGTAAAAAACTAAAGAAGTCGTCATTTTGAATTATTCCAGATATCGTTAGGATTCATGTGTCGCCACCAAACTGGAAACCTCTCCAGTGTAAAAATAAATTATATTTTCTATTTGTCAGGAGGCTTGAACAAACTCCACCAGTACCAGATTAAGGGTTTTGATGAAAACTGAAAACTTACTGACCCGTTTCCAACGTTAACATCCAGATGAATAAAGGGTGAAATCCTTTCAAACAGCAGAACAAAAATCAAATGTAAACTGTCGTGTTTAATGAAAGAGCAGCTCAGCAGAGGTTTGTCTGATTCCAGTGCCGAGTGGAGACCCCGGCTTTGATCAGGCTGCTCAATAATTAAAGGAAAAACCTTAACAGGAAAAATCCCACTAAATACATTTCCATCTCCATTCATGAGTTTTTATCTTTGTTTCTTGTTCCTTGGAGCAGAGAATCATTTGATCCCTTTTTTCCATCATCAGGTGAGGAGAGTGTGACTGATCTTTTTACTGCCGACCTCAGGTTATAACTATAACAGAGAGTAGATGTGGGTTTAATCCACAGTGAACTGATGTTGGATATGTAGTCGTTATGTAGCACCACTCTGCCCACAGGAGGGTTAAAGGAGCTATTTATAAGTGATGCTAACTGAAGACGGTTTAAGAAACAACACGCTCCACTATGAGTCAGTTTCCTGTATCTGTGTCCCGTGGGTTTCTCCATGACTCCGCCCCCTTTAGGAGACCAGCAGAACATGGCTCCGCCCCCTTTAGGAGACTGGCAGACCATGGCTCCGCCCCCTTTAGGAGACCAGCACAACATGGCTCCACCCCCTTTAGGAGACCAGCAAACCGTGACTCCGCCCCCTTTAGGAGACCAGCAGACCGTGACTCCACCCCCTTTAGGAGACCAGCACAACATGGCTCCACCCCCTTTAGGAGACCAGCAAACCGTGACTCCGCCCCCTTTAGGAGACCAGCAGACCGTGACTCCGCCCCCTATAGGAGACCAGTAGCATCAGCAGGGCTTGAGTCTATTGACTCCAATGGGAGAAGTGAAAGTGAGCTTAGATTATGGTTGATTCCTTCCCTCCAGAGTCACTAAAGTAAATATGGGACTCATATTTCACAGTTTTTCACATCTCTTCTGAACATTTAGACATGAAAACGGACAAATCAGGAGTAAATTAACTTTGTTCCAGACCTGTCTCTGTCTCAACAACACACTGTCAGCTAACATTGGCGAATGCCAGCGCTAACAAATGTTTGTAATGCTATGACTGCTATCATAAGAAAATATAAATAGCTCACTTTCCTGTACCGACAAGTGTAGCTGAACCATTTCATATCATTGGAGCAGCTTGTAGTGAGCCATCCTGTCATAGTGGAGGATCTTTGATAAAATACGGAACCAAAACAGTGGCGTTGCTTTGCACCTCTGGAGACGGCTGTTAATGCTCACGTTAGCTATGTAGCAGTAGCATCATGATAGTGTTTTGTTGATGCAGCCCTGGACCTTCCACCTGATTGGACTCTCCACACATACCTGAGAAAGTCTGATTTCCTGTGGGTGTTTTCCTGGGAAATAGGAAGTTGTGCTTAGATTTCCCAGGAAATAAACCACAGTTTAACACCACTGACCTCGTTATGATTGTGTCTGGTCTGACAGAATAAATATCTTCAGATGCAGGGAGAATAAAGAAGAACAATAAATGACTGTAGCGTATAGCTCAGCTCTTTATTGACGGGGTTTCTGTCTCTTTATGGAGTCGGTCGTTTCAGCCGCTGACCCGCTGACCTCACACTTCCTCTGGCAGAGCTTTTTGTTTTTCATGAAGTGCCCGGGTCTCCTCTGTGACTGCAGCTCCGCCCTCGGGGAGTTGAACCGGCGCTTGTCGAGCCAGGCAGCGGGCCGCAGCTGAGCAGTCTGCCAGGTCCCACAGGGTGGTCGGTTTGAATCCCTGCCCAGACTCAGACTCTCTGACTAAAGGCGCTGCGCCAGAGAGAGCAGCAGAAGTTAGTATGCATGTCTGAGCACTTTGTTCTGCTCCGCTACATCTGCAGGCTTCACGAGTCGCGGACTGAGTGTGTGTCGGTGCAGGTGGAGGAGGAGGAGGAGGAGGAGGAGGAGGAGGAGGTTCGACGTGGAGTTGAAGTTCTACACCGGGGCGATCTGAATGAAATGTGTTTGTGTTTCTGCCTCGTTCGGCCGCTGAGACTGAAGCAGCAACGAGGGAAACAGCAGCTGTTCATCAGTCCGACGTGTTCGTACAGGAGGAAAGATAAAGAACTGAAACTCTTAACGCTGCTGTTGTCCTCCTGGGTCAAGGAAGAAAGGAAGGAAGGAAGGGAAAGAAGGAAGGAAAGGTAGATGGAGTGAGGGAACAGATTGGGTCAATTGGGGCAAAAAGGAAGGAAGAAGTAAGGACGAAGGGAAGGAAGGAAGGAAGGAAGGAAGGGAGGGGAAAGGGATTGTGGAAAGAGGGAAGGGAAAAAGGAAGGAAAGATTCGTACAAGGAAGGAAGAAGAAGGGAAAGAAGGAAGGAAGGAAGGGAAAAGGGATTGTGGAAAGATGGAAGGGGGAAAGGAAGGAAAGAAAGATGGAGGGAACCAATTTGTACGAGGAAGGAAGAAGAAGGAAAGAAGAAGGGAAGAAAGAAGGAAGGGAAAAGGAAGAAAAGAAAGATGGAGGGAGGGAACAGATTTGTTCAAGGAGGGAAGAAGAAGGGAAAGAAGGGAGGGAGGGAAAATGGATTGTGGAAAGAAGTAAGAGGAAAAAGGAAGGAAAGAAAGATGGAGGGAGGGAACAGATTCCTTCAAGGAAGGAAGAAGAAGGAAGGGAAAAGGGAAGGAAAGAAAGATGGAGTGAGGGAGGGAACAGATCAGGTCAATTGGATCGAAAGAGGAAAATGATTGTGGAAAGATGGAAGGGAGAAAGGAAGGAAAGAAGGAAGTATGGAGGAAGGGAACAGAAGGACTTAAAGACAGACTGTGTAGAAGTGTCTCCCGTCTATCAGTGATTGTATTGAGTTGGATGTTGTTCTTTATGCTGCATTCAGGTGGAATCGGACAGACGAACAACAGCAACATGAGACACACATGAGAATATGTTGTTATGGCGATGTCGTATTGTTAACCTCCCCGACGTCTTACCGGCTTTTTTTTTCGTCGACTAAATAACATCCGGTTTGTTTGCCGACTGCCGACCGCTCCGGTGTCTCTGGTGGTGTGTATGTGAATACTAAACTCAAAGCTCACCAGAACACTGATGGGGGTAATGACTTATTAATGAAACACATGCTTTTAAATGACATAATCGATTGTTGTGAATAGATAACAAGAGAAGTTACAAAGTGGAGCTTTAAATCTGTCCTTAATTAACCTGAGCAGTGATCGATTTTTTAGCGGACAACGTGTTTCAATCGTCTGACCTGAGTCTCTCTCAGTCAGATCAGTATCAGTGTGAACGTCGGCCGATAAGAACCAGTTTTTGTGTCTTTTAACTTTGCAGGTGAACTGAACTGAAACTGTCTGGTTTGTTTAGAAAGAACCTCCCTTCATCGGTTGAAAAACAAAATCTGATCAAGTGGATGTTTGGTCATCAGATCCTGGACTCAGTCAGAGTTGAACGTGTTTACAGCTTTCACCTTTTCCAGGTCAACGGTTCCTCGGTTCGTCTTCAAACAGAAGTGAAGCGTTCCCGCTGCCTCTTCCTTCTCTTCTCCACCTTCCAGCGTGTGATTGATGCCACCTACGCTCTTTGAAGCAGCTGCCTCTGATCTCCGTGGAGGCGAAGCTTCCTGCGCCTCCGTCACTGTAAAAAAACAAAACAGATCCGCGGTCAGCTGGACCGAGCCGAGCCGAGCCGGGCCGAGCCAAGCCATGCTGAGCTGAGCTGCTGCTGCTGCTGCTGCTGCTGAACTACTGCTGCTGCTCTGAGCTCGGTGACGTAATTAAAGTCGACTGGAGTCAAGTGCAGAGCAAAATGTTCCAAACAGGACTTTAATTCTGGACACACTCTGAGTCCGATCCACATTCAGGGCCTCGCTCACTGTGGACTGACTTTGATCCGCTGAAGGACAATTTACTGCAGAAACACTGAGCGCTGCCAAATATGTAAAGAAACACACACACATACACACACACACTGTGCAGAGGTATGAAACCTGCAGTGTGTGTGTGTGTGTGTGTGTGTGTGTGTGTGTGTGTGTGCTGCAGTCGGAGGCTTTAATGAAGGTTTAAAGTGAATTTAGTGCTGAACTCTGCAGCTGAAGGTTTTAAAGGGAACGTGGAGTCTCAACGTGGAGACAAACCTGGCACACACACACACACACACACACACACACTCAGTCCTTCCCGAGCGTTTTGTCGTTCTCATTCACCCAGCGTCGCCCTGGAAACAGCTCGGGTCCAAACGTATTACTCCTGTGACTGGACGTTTCGCTATCAGCAAAGTTCAGTCTTCAGCCGGTTTCCTACGTGCTCCGCCTCCGTTAAACCTCCATCCACTGTCGCTACGGTTTCTGAAGAGGCTCCGAGGCATCCTGGGAAAAAAAGAAAAAAAAAGAAACACTCACCGTCCAATCAGGTGTTAGCGTGCCCTGACAGCAGGAACCAAAAACCTGCTGCTCCTCATCAGGACCAGGACCAGGACCAAGCTCCAGCTACGAGACTAAAACTAAAACTCCTCAACAAACACTGAACAGACCAGAGTGAGAGTGTGTGAAGACGTTTGTTGTCCCCAGAGGAGAAACTTTAAAGGATAATTACCGTTTTTTACAACCTGGGTCTTATTTCTAGCATAAAATACGATCATTTACTCACCCAGATAACTTTGGTGTCATTACAAGTGGTTGTCGCCGCGTATATCCGTATAATGGAGTCTACAGGGCAGCAGAATGCAGCCTCTAAATAACACATTATCTGCAGAGAGACTCCTTCATTTCACCAATATTTAGTTGTGATAGGCTAGTGCTATTCCCCTCTGAGTCCGGGGTTAGCTGTTATCAACATCTGGGGTCTGTAGGTTGACCTACTGACCTCTGACCTGGATGATTTTGAAAGTGCCAAACCCAAATGGACAGAAATAGAAATATCCTTTTTAATTGCATCCTCACAAACAGTACATCAAAAAAAATGTGCATTTCACACCATCTCCTTGTGTGATATTTCATAATAAAAGCGCAATTAAGAAATTAATGGAGACTGTTGACTGAAAGGCTGAAAGGTGGTGGGGGTTGGGGGCTCATAATTTGACAAGAACGCAGGAAGTGTTTTGTAGTAACGGTTTAATTTAAATAAATCAAGAGTGAATAAAAAAAAGAGACCAATTTCCCATTAAAACATCAAAATGTGGCTTATTTTTAAATATGATTTAAAATTTCCCATTAAAACATATGGGACTTGGGGAAAATTCCAGTTAGCTTAGTTTCTGCAGTTTAGACAATAATGATGGCCCTTGTTCACTACTTTAATAAAATGATAAATGTCTGTAAAGGTCACTCAATGAAATTATGTTTTATCGTTTCAAGTACCCGTTGCAGTTCCACCACGTACCACTAGGGGTCTGAGAACCGCTGGTTGAGAAACGCTGCTCTAACGTTTGTTCGTCTGAACCATTTTGTTTTTATTTGTTGAATGTGATTTTGTTTCTCTGACAGGAAAGTGAACTAACTGTTTGTGTCTCTTGTGTCTCAGTGGTTCGGGGACCTGGTGACTCCGGTCTGGTGGGAGGACGTCTGGCTGAAAGAAGGTTTCGCTCATTTCTTCGAATACGTCGGCACCGACTTCCTCTTCCCCAAGTGGAACATGGTGAGTGATGCATTCAAGTGTCTGTTGGTTTCAGCAGCACCTTCCACTTCAACATGGAGACGTCAATCAAACTTTAAACTTTGTCAGGAGACAATTTGTATTAGTTGAAATATATAAAGGCTGAAAACTGTGATTTTTAAAACAGGAAGTGAAGAGTTAGGGATTACAGGTCCAGCCACAGGTGTGTGATCTCAGGTAAAACAGTCTGACAGTAATAAAAACCGGTGTGATGCCGAGTTCCTCTCATTTGATGATTAATATCTCATCTTTTATTCAAGACAAACAGGAAGTGGATTTTTCCGTGCAGCATCTACGAGTGCGTTCAGATATCCTGAAGCTCTGTTCACTCATGAAATTTAATTTTTCTCCTCTGATGGTTTCAGGTTTCAGCTCAAGGCTCCAGTCAAATATGAATTCGATTTTTTCTTTTTTTCTTACCTTTTTCCATGAGTAAAACATTGAGAAATCTCCAGACACCGAATGCAGCACAGGTAGAAAACCTGATGTCAAAAGAAAAAAGAGTCTTTTTTTTTCTTAGAAGAAATAAAACTGGATGTTAAATCAAACTTTAAACCGGGTTTATTTTCCTGTCTGGGCTCAGAAGTAGACGACCTCCTCCTCCTCCTCTGTGGTCAGACTTTGACAGAAAATAATTCCCAGAGGAAAGTGTTGACAGAGAGGTCTGAGGATTATACAGAGGAACTGGGACAGTGTCTGTGTGTCTGCAGCACAAACAAGACGCCATTCACCATCCATCCACACTGTGTGCAGGTGATGGGACAATAAAACTGAGACTGGCTGCTGGAAAACAGACAAATGTTATCTTTTAATAATATGGTTGAATTGACAACGTGGCAAAAATAGATTCTGTTAAGAGAGGAAGTGGAAAAAAGTTATTTCAGGTGCTGGAGACAAAAAAAAAAAACACAGTTACAGATGAACTGAAAAAGTTAAAGGTACAAACATGTCAATATAAATAATTCAAGGTAGATGTTTGTATTAAAGCTCCTTCAAAATAAAGGTAGATGTTTGTATCAAAGCTCCTTCAAAATAAAGGTAGATGTTTGTGTTAAAGCTCCATACAGTATAAAGGTAGATGTTTGTGTTAAAGCTCCATACAGTATAAAGGTAGATGTCCATGTGTAGTGTGATTATAAAGTAGCTCTAGGTTCTATATTAATACTGTGAAAGTATCAAAGCCTCAGTCCACAGTGAAATGCACACAGCCTGTATTCAGAAACTGAGCCTTAAAACCAGCCGTCAGGACTTCCTGTCACTTTGTGATGTCACAACTAAAAAACATTTTGTTTTTGTGTTTGATCTACACACTCATCCCCCTCTGTTTTAGAAACACAATACGAATCAGTGATACATTCATCATCAGTTGTGACTCTTTCTATGGGATTTTCTTTACTTGCACATTAATAAATGTAAAAATATACATTATAATACAGAAGGTCATCAGTTTTTAAAAAGGTCAACTGTGACTCCTGAGGAAAGTTTGACAAATTTCTTCTCACTTCGTTTTCAGACTCGCTGGATAAATTCACTTTCTGCAGCGCAACGTTTTTATTTATTTGAACTACAATGACAAAGTGGTCTGAATCTGCTGTAGGTCAGATTTTATTTAACCAACATGTGGCTTTTTCTCCAGAGTAGCTGAGGATTATGGGTATTATAGGTAGTATTTGGAGCAGCTTGCCAAACCAAATACTGTATGTCTCAAAACTTAAAGCTATCAGGTGACTTTTACAGTGAGGATGAAACAAAACTATTTGTTGTACAAAGAAAAGCACATGTCTCCAAATGTAAATGATTTTTTATTGATCTGTTGGAATAATTCAATAACTGATACGTTTTATTCTTTTAGAAAAAACCTCATAAAAAGATGAAAAGATGAGATTTATTGAGACAAACCAGTGCCTGTGTCTTTTATTTTGAAAGGTCTAATGGAACACAATGGGAATGTTGCCACAGTGTCTTCGTATCTTATTTCTCTTTATTGCATAAAACATTACATAAGTCATTACAGTGTTATGAGGAGCGTTGTGTGCTGCTGTGAGAGTTAAACCTGTTTGTGAGGAGGAGGAAGTCCTGACAGCGAGCGCTCCTCCTGAACTCTTCCTCCTTCTATTCCTCCACTCACACAGATCAATATCTGATTCCCTCCTCCTCTTCTTCCTCCTCCTCTTCTTCCTCCTCCTCCTCCTCCTCCTCTGGAAGCGTTTCCCTGCAGCCGGGGTAAAAAAATCCTGTGTTATTTCACTCTGACAAACAAACAACAAACTTGATGCACGGAGAGTGAGTCAGCGCAAAACAGTGAAATTAGAAATGATAGATTTAGTGAAAAACTCTCCGACCTGTGATTCCTCCGTTTCTTTTCTTTTCCCCGCCTGAAACTTCTCGAAGACAGTGAACGCAGCACAACTTTAAATTACAGCACACACTCGCCCTCCGCTGCCGATGAATGCCGTGATTTACTTCCAATAGAGAATGAGTTTACACCTTATCTGCAGCGCGCACACACACATACACACACACACAAACACACACACACAAACACAAACACACACTCTGTTACACTGAGCGACATGGCATTTTTAAATCCCTGTTACTGCGGTTCAGCTCGACTGGATGCTTTAATAGAAACAAAGTGTTTCTCCAATAACAAGCACAATGATGATAAAGTCTTTCCCTGATAAAGCAATTTATGTTTAAAAAAGGTTTTTATTTAAAAAGCCATTTCCATCAGCGGCGAGTCGCAGCGCTGCAGGCGGAGGGAAGGAAACGGAAAAACAAAGCAACAAATAAAAAATGTGACAAGGAGAGAAACGACTCTGAAAAATAATAAAAATCACTTTCCCATCAGAGCGATTCACCTGAACTGACCTCAGAGCTGTGACCTTTCAGGACCTTTACACTCAAACAAACTGGTGTAGATGGGTGTTATATGGGTATAATAATGATAATAATAATAATTTAGATTTATAAAGTGATTTTCATGCCACCCAAAGCGCTTTACACAAACCATTATTCATTAATAGCACAGTCACACCAGCGGTGGTGGTGGTTAGCTACGTCTGTATGGAACCGCATAAACACATCTATTTTTAACGTCTTGTTAAACATTAAAGGGATAGTTAATCATTTTAGCATATTGGCCCATTGCCATAATCCCTATAGTCATAGCAGTAGGTTCATTACCTTTAATTGTCGGTGCAAACTATTTTTAGAACGGCGGAGCAGAGCCGTGAGCTGCTCAGAGCTACGCTACGGAGGCTCATGGGATTTCTTGGTTTCCCTCATCAAACTAATCAAATACACAATCCAACAACTCCACAACGCTCTGGTGGACAAGTTGTGAGCTGCACATTCACCACGCTATGAGATAATAACACAACGTTACCAGACAGAGTTGTTTTAGAGGGTGTGTGCAAGAATTTCCCTCTAAAACAACTCTGTCTGGTGACGTTGTGTTATTATCTCATAGCGTGGTGAATGTGCAGGTCACAACTTGTCCACCAGAGCATTGTGGAGTTGTTGGATTGTGTATTTGATGAGTTTGATGAGGGAAACCAAGAAATCCCATGAGCCTCCGTAGCGTAGCTCTGAGCAGCTCACGGCTCTGCTCCGCCATTCTAAAAACAGCTTGCACCGACAATTAAAGGTAACGAACCTACTGCTATGACTATAGGGACTATGGCAATGGGCCAATTTGCCAAAATGTTGAACTATCCCTTTAAGACTTTTAAAATTGACATCTTAAGGCGTAGAAAATTGACTTCTGTAGCCACAGTACCTCATTCAACATTTTAACTGACCTCTGACACTGCAGTGAACCGTCCAATCAGAGAGCCTGCCTCCTTCCGTCAGAGATTTTGATCTCAATGGTTTTCACCTGCTTAAATAAAGTTACATAAAAATAAAATAAGACTCCTGTTTGGACCTCCTGGGGCTCCGTAGAAGGATGAGACAGTTTATCTGTTTTGTTTTTGATCTGAAGGGAAGGAGAGAGTCAGAAAGGAGAGAGCCTTCAATCGAAAATATGAAATATTCATGTTAAAGAGAGCGGAGCGGGCGATCGATATTCATCGTCTCCTGCTCCTTTATGAATTGGGACACCTGACCAATGAGAGGAGAGGACGTATTAATTACCCATGTGCAGCTCAAGGCTCGTTACACCCCGAGGGAAACACGGTGAAAGATGAGATAAAATCATCTCAAAGAGAAAATAAATGTCAGACGAATCAACATCAGACGTTAAAAAAAACTAGATTTTCCTCGGTTTTTCTCTTTGTCACAAACGATTGATGATGTTTTTGAGTGATTTATTTATTCCAAGAGATGAAGGGAGTTCATGGCGAGTTTAAAAGACGATGAAATGAAGGTGAAGACGAAGACGAAGACGAAGGGATGCACTGCAAAAACTCACAATCTTTCCAAGAATATTTGTCTTATTTCTTGTCAAAATGTCTCATTTCTAGTCAAAACTAATCTCTTTCCACTTTAAATAAGACTCATCACCTAAAAATTTACTTATTTTTAGATCATTTTCACTTGTTTCAAACTAATTCTCGCTTGAAATAAGTAGAAAATCTGCCAGTGAAAGGAAGTTTTTTGTGCTTGTAATGAGAAAGAAAAACTTGCTCCACTGTCAGATTTTTCTACCTATTTCAAGTGAAAATAGGCTTGAAATTAGTAAAAACTGTCTAAAAACAAGCTACTTTTTAATGTATAACTATGTATGTATATGTATAAATATAGTTATTTTAGGTATAATGAGATTTGTTTTGACTAGAAATAAGACAAATATTCTTGGTAAGATTTTGAGTTTTTGCAGTGTGAGGATGAGAGAGGAAGTGAAGCAGGACGGAGGGAGGAGACGAGCAAAAACTTCAGCAGCTGCTCTTGAACGCAGCACCGTCCCTCCATCTGTGTGTGTGTGTGTGTGTGTGTGTGTGTCGGTCAGACCTCCACATGTGGGTCCATCTGGTCCATAACGACCATCTGGTCCAGGTGGACCCCCCCTCGGTCGGTCTCTGCAGGTGATTTAAAGTCGTTGTTAATTAGAGCTGATGTCTCATTTACTCTCATTTCCCTTTTTTTTAATTTATTTCTCTGACTAATGTTGGTTTCATCTAAATGTGTCATTTTAACTAATTAACTGATATAATTTACACCACAGCCCCGATTCAGCCTCTCAGAGTGTGTGTGTGTGTGTGTGTGTGTTTAAAACAACGGTTACCCAGGTATTAGCCAGATCCTTAGAGCTCACGTATAAACACTCTGTTAATCTGTCACAGTTTAAACTCCCAATTAGTCTGACACCAGATATTAGACAGGTCCGCTGCTGTTGATCCATCAGGACAAACAGGAATGTAAAACATAAATCTGTATCAATCCAACTTGCATCAACCAGGAAATAGACCGAGCCCATTCAGTATAAATCTAAATGTTTCTCTGGATTCATGAAACATTAACACCTTGAGAAACTTTTGTTTAAACAGATGTAGATTCATTAAAACCAAATCTACTTAATAAACAACGTTAATCCATGTATTACACCCAGCCACATTGGACCAGGAATTAGACATATCCCAGCAGATAGTACTGCTAATTTAAAAAGAGGAGGCTGGTTCCTGTTCATCCAGTTCATTAACGACCCAAAACTTACTAAGCCGCCAGTTCCATCGCTTAACAAGATGCAGGTTCATTAAAAACTAAATCTCCATAGTAAACACTGTAATCCATGAATTAAACAGAGCCACACTTCTCCGGATTTAGCCGGATCCCCGGGGTAATTTAGACAGAGCTCGTTACAGCTCAACATGTTTGCAGATGTCTATTAAAACCCTGAAACCAAGAGAGCAGAGGAGGAAGAGGAGGAAGAGGAGGGGATGAGAGAGGAGGAGACGAGGAGACGAGGAGACGAGGAGGGAAGGAAACAAAGAAAGGAAACAAGGAGAGGAATTAATCAGAGACGGAAAAGGAATAAAGTTAAAGAACAGATCAATGAATGAAGACGAACAAGCGACAGAGATGAAATGAGTGACACAAAGAATCGGAAAAAGTGAAAATCAAAGAAATAACAAACTGAACATTTGTTTATTGATCCGATCGATCAAATAAAGAAAAACAGATGAAGATGAAAAACACCTGAAGCTTCTGAAGACGTCGCTCGTCCAGAGTTCAGCTTTTTATCCTTTCTCCTTCATCTGCTCTCTTTTATTCCTCCTGCTGTTTATGTTATTGTTGATGTTTTACTATGTTTACCTCATGTTTTTTTGTCCTTGATGCTGTTTTGATGAGTTCTATATGAATAAAGTTTATTACTGTGAATGTATTAGGTGTTAAAGGTCAAAGGTCAAAGTTATTTGTTTGTGTTTGCAGGAGAAGCAGCGTTTCCTGACCGACGTCCTCCACGAGGTGATGCTATTGGACGGTCTAAGCTCCTCCCACCCCATCTCCCAGGAGGTGGAGCAGGCCACCGACATCGACCGAGTCTTCGACTGGATCGCCTACAAGAAGGTGACTTCCTACTTCCTGATTCCTTAAAGGGATAGTTCAACATCTTGTCAAATTGGCCCATTGCCATAATCCCTATAGTCATAGCAGTAGGTTTGTTACCTTTAATTATCGGTGCAAACTATTTTTTAGAACGGCGGAGCAGAGCCGCGAGCTGCTCAGAGCTACGCTACGGAGGCTCATGGGATTTCGCTCTGGTGGACAAGTTGTGACCTGCACATTCACCACGCTATGAGATAGCGTCGTTAGCTAGCTATTATCATGAGTGACCAACACTTTTCAGAAAAGTCATGTAATGCCCATTCAATTGTTATTTAGCCACATCTGTCTTCTACATAAGTTAATTCAAAATTTCCTTACAAGCAATTTTAAATCTGCCTAATTTTCAATGGTTTCCAATGGGAGTTAACCCTTTCGTGACCATTGTTTGTCCAACTTAGCAACAGTAACCGTGGATGGCAGGACTTGACAAAGGGTTAACTATTGTTTTTCTATTGAAATCAATAGTTCTAATGAACAGCAATAAACCAGATAGCTAATCAAGCTAATTCAACAGATTTGTACCATTTTAATTAATCCCAAACTTTGGACTCCATATTCCCTCAACCAACCAACCAACCAACCAACCAACCAACCAATCAACCAACCAACCAACCAACCAACCAACCAATCAATCAATCAATCAATCAATCAATCAATCAATCAATCAATCAATCAATCAATCAATCAATCAATCAATCAATCAATCAATCAATCAATCAATCAATCAATCAATCAGAAGAAGGGGAATTAAGATAATAAAGAGAAGAGACATTTATTACCAATGGTTCATCAATCATTCTTCCTACACTGATACTAATTAGTCTGTAATTTATATAAAAGTTAAAGTCTGGATCTATAAATCTTCTATGACCTCACTCACTGACCACTAGTTTATGTCTAAATCAATGTGCATCATCAATGTTCTTCTTAATAGTTTACTGTCTTCTCAATTACTGGTTTGTAACAGATAAAACTTGATTTTATAAGTATGAACATACAAAAATGAAACAATATAAATGAGATTATTGATCCAGAGTTAAACGTTTATAACTGTTTTAATGTGAAATTATTAAAAAGTGAAAGTTTAAATGTATACATCAAACAGAGATTCTAATGAAACAAGTCAGTTTTTGTCTTTGTAGCAGCTGAGTCGATGTTTTTTTCCACCTGTTGTCGTGTTTAAAGCTGCGTTTCCTGTCCTGTCCACAGGGGGCGGCGCTGATCCGGATGTTGGCCAACGTGATGGGGCAGCCGCTGTTCCAGAGAGGACTCAACGTAAGTTCCAGCTGTGCACACAGAGGTTTTTATATCTGAGGACACCAGGGGCTGCTGGGAGTGTGTGTGTGTGTGTGTGTTGAGCCAGAGTTTTGGAGCGAATTCAGATGAGCAGTAAAATCAGTGTGTCTGGTTGTTGTTGCAGTTTGAGACGAAGGTTTTCTTCTTTTTCTTCGTATTTTCTGCTGTAAAACGACGTCGCTCCACATCCGACCTGGTTCGACCCGAGTGAAGCTGCAGTTTGTGAATGAAAACTTTTTAGAGACAGGTTTAAAAGGATAGTTCAACATTTTGGCAAATTGGCCCATAATCCCTATTAGTCATAGCAGTAGGTTCGTTACCTTTAATTGTCGGTGCAAGCAATTTTTAGAACGGCGGAGGGAAATTCATGCAAAACCGCTGATGCGCGTTGCCTTCAGGGACAGTTTTTCATCAAGCAGTCTCTGTATTTACCTCTATAACAACTCTGTGTGGTAACGTTGTGTTATTATCTCATAGTGTGGTGAATGTGCAGGTCACAACTTGTCCACCAGAGCGTTGTGGAGTTGTTGGATTGTGTATTTGATGAGTTTGATGAGGGAAACCAAGAAATCCCATAATGAGCCTCCGTAGCGTAGCTCTGAGCAGCTTGCGGCTCTGCTCCACCGTTCTAAAAATAGCTTGCACCGACAATTAAAGGTAACGAACCTACTGCTATGAGTATAGGGATTATGGCAATGGGTCAATTTGCCAAAATGTTGAACTATCCCTTTAAAGCCACAGAAGTTAAATCTCAGATATTAAAATGATTCTGATTCTGAGTGTGTGTGACAGGAGCCGATGTTCAAAACTGCCAAAGAAACAGATGAAATATCCTCAATAAAATATCTATTAGATTCAACTCAACGGAGTGTGTGTGTGTGTGTGTGACAGCAGCCGAACATGAAACAATAAAAGCTCAGTTTAATGAGGAACCATACGTTCTGTTTCTGTTTTTCTGAGTTCAAAGAGAAGTTGAATAAATGGATGTTTGGTGTCGAACAAACTGATGAAACATGGATCAGACAGAGACACGGAAACTCTTTTATACCACTCCCACAGCCGTCACTCGAAAGCACCACCATGATTAAAGTCATTATTATCATCATGATTATTATTAATAGAGTGAGAGAGAGTGTTTCAAGTTCCAGTCATCAATTAGTTTTTATTGACTTCAAACAAGAGAACAAAGATTTAGAGGAGAAGGAGGAAGACGGTCAACCTTTCAAAATAAAAGACCAGAGGAGAGAAAAGTGTGAAGTTTCATTGTGCAGTGACAGTGAAGATGATGTCATATGATAGAAGGTGAAAGTGGGTTAAACACAGCAGTTTAATGGAAATATGTGTAAAACCATACACACACACACACACACACACACACACAGATATAGGCGGAGTGTGTGTCTGTTTTTTGCTGCAGGAACTCTCAGTGACCTGAAACACTGAGAACCAGATTCTATATAAAACACTGCTGATCCAGCAGCGCAACACACACACACACACACACACACACACACTGTACTGTAGGTGTGTGTGTGTGTGTAGGTGTGTGTGTGTGTGTGACAGCCTGATAAGAACAGATTGCAGCTGCTGAAGTAAAATCGTTCCTCGTTCTCTGAGTTTTAATCTTAAATCTTAAAGCGTCAAAGTGAAAATTAAAAATGTGACGACTTCACCGACGTGTGATGTCATCGTCAGTCTGAGCCATGATGTCATCATTTAGACTCATGAACGTTGTTATCACATCTCTGACACTTCACAGCTTCATGTTGTTTAAAAAGTGCAACAAAAATGAGTTTGTTATTATTAAAATGTTTCTGCTACAGAAAAGAGCAGTAAGAGTTATTATTCACAAGGGAGGCAACAGAAAACCTGCAAATAGTTTTATTTCTGCAGGTTTATTGAATGTGGCCGATCTAATAGAACTTATAAAACTTAAAAATAATGTATAAAGCAAAGAACAGATCATTACCAGAACATTTTAAGAGGACAACAGACTGAAGCTTGATTTTAAACAGACATTTGGAAGGCTAAGCTTAAAACAAATGTGTATTTCTGTTGCAGGTGTAAAACTATGGCATTCACAAAGCAAGGAATTGAAAAGTTGTACAAGTAGGCTATGTCTCAGTTTAAAAGAAAATGTTTAAAAAAGAAAAGATAAGCGCCTACAAAAAAGAAGGAGAAAGAGAAAAAGGGAAAGGGAAAAAAGAAAAGATAGATAGACGAGTGGTGTCCACTGCTATTTTGCTTTTTTGTTTTGTTGTTATTATTATTATATGTTTCATCATCTTTAATATTTTGAAACAGAGTATAATATTGGTGTTGATAGTAAGCCAATTTAACTATAACAACAGAGAGGAGCAGGTACTATAAGTTTTTCTTCATCCTGCTCCTTTTCATTCATGGTGACAATGTGTACATTATGTAAATATGTGCAACCAGTATGTATACACTGCAAAAACTCAAAATCTTTCCAAGAATATTTGTCTCATTTCTTGTCAAAATGTCTCATTTCTAGTCTAAACTAATCTCTTTCCACTTAAAATAAGACTCATCACCTAAAAATTAACTTGTTTTCAATTAATTTTCACTTGTTTCAAACTCATTTTCAATTGAAATAAGTAGAAAAATCTGCCAGTGAAAGCTGAAAGTTTTTTGTGCTTGTAATAAGAAAGAAAAACTTGCTCCACTATCAGATTTTTCTACTTATTTCAAGTGAAAATCTGCTTCAAAGAAGTAAAAAGTGTCTAAAAACAAGCTACGGTTTAATGTTATGTGTCTTATTTTAAGTAGAATTAGATTTGTTTTGACTAGAAATGAGACACATATTTAGAGTTTTTGCAGTGTACCATGAATGAAATAGGCCTAAATCAAAAATGAAATGAAATGTTAAAAATCTTTGACCGCAGACGGACACACTGTGACATCATCATCATCATCATCATCATCACAGTGTCACTGACAGACTCACACCGTCGTTCTCCCACATTTTCTAGCGCAGAGTGTGTGTGTGTGTGTGTGTGTTATCTCTGCAGCTTTAGTGAAGGTGACACTGTTGTTATCATGTGTGTCATCTTGTTTCAATAAAGAGCTTCTTCTTCTCCTTATCAACCTCCCAACACATGACGACAACGACCGACTGACACACACACATACACACACACACACACACACAGAGGGATTAGCTCTCTCTCTCTCTCTGCAGGTGTTCTCTGTTATCTTCTGCTACTTTCCTGCCTTTTTCTTGTTATATTACAAACTGAAACATCCCTCCCTCTCTTCCTCCTCCCTCGGCGTTCCCTCTCTCCGACTCCATGGCGACGGCGACGGTGGGAATGACTTTTTTTCCCTCCTTGGCGCTGAGATCAAACCGAACAGGAGCGTCACCTGAACGAGCTCCTTCTGAAACCAGGAGATTTGATTTTCTTCTTTGACTCGTCGCTTTGTTCACGTTTTTTTTTTAAAGATGTAACTGAGTGAGAGTTTTGAAGTCGGAGCAAAGATCCAGAATCCCAAAAACTCCTGAGACCCAAAACTTCGACCCCCGAGGTCTCGGCCCCGTGTTCACACTGTTTGTCTCAGCGTCACGGATCGACACAGAGACGATGTCGACCCCGTCTGTGAACTTAAAGACAAACTCAGCTCCATGTGTCCCTTGTCTCTAGTTCTGGTTAAATCAATGACTAGTAACTAGTTCCAGGGAGAATGGAGCGTCTCTTGGCTGAAAACCAACCTTGTAAGATCAGAGCCTCCGACCCGGTGTCCCAGCTCTCGTCTCCATGGCGACACCGCCATACAAATGTTTTAGAGATTAGAGATTGAAGAACATTACTTTTTTAGTCAATGTATAAAATCAAATTAAGGCCAATGGCGGAATTTGTGGAAATATTGTTGAGAAAATTCTGGAAAAAAGACTTTTTTTTTTGAAAAAAGTGATTCCTTTTTTTTTTTTTTTTAATCTAGAAAAAAATGGTAAGATTTCTAAAAAAAAAGAAAAAAAGAAAAAAAAAACTTTTTTGGAAATTTTACCTTCCTTTTTTTTTAGAATTTTTAAAAAACTTATTTTGAGAAATTTTAACAAGTTTAAAAAAAAAAATTTTTCATATTTTTTTTTTTTTTTTTTTTTAGAAATGTTTCCATTTTTTCTAGAATTAAAAAAAAAAAACTTCTTTTTGAGAAATCTTACCACTATTATCCTAGATTTTCTTTTTTCTTTTTCTTGAGAATTTTTTTTACATTTTCCTAGAAATGTTTAAATGTTTTTGGAGAAATTGTTATCACTTTTTTTCCAGAAATATCTCTACAATATTTCCAAAAATCCACACCATCGGCCCTAATTTGTAACGTTCTTCAGTCTCAGAACAAATATATTTGTGTATTTCTGGTGTTTGTTTCAAAATGTTGTCCAAATTGAGATAAAAACTGAATCTCAGGTTCGTTCCAGTTTCAGTTCGATGTCACTTCCTGTCTCAGCTCTTTTTCTCTTCTGGTTGTTTTCAGGATTATCTGCTGAGTCACATGTACAGCAACGCAGCCAGAGACGACCTGTGGAGCAAACTGTCCCAGGTAACTCAGGGCTGATTGGTCGATCAATTAATTAGTGTTAAATGGTCGTTATTGGTTACTGATTACCGATTATTGATTGATGTCCAGGCCATGCGTTCAGAGGGGCGGGACATCAACATCGGAGAGATGATGGACAGGTGGACGCTCCAGATGGGCTACCCCGTCGTCACCATCAGCAAGAACCAATCGGAGCAGCTCCCCACTCATTACATCACCGTCAACCAGGAGCACTTCCTGTACGGACAGGAAGCCAGGGGCAACAACAGGTCAGTTCAAAATAAAAGTTTGTTTTTTTATATTTTTTATTTTATTTTTACAAACCTCACGCTCACGGCACAGGAAGTGTTTCCATGGGAACATAAAATATGCCAGCCCGGGCTCATGTGGTTAAACTCATGAGAATGTTTGTGATTTCTTCTGAGCCCTCGGGGCCACCGTACAGACGCCATGTTTTATTTTTGCTCTTTATTTTCTTCAGCTGCAGCTTCGGTTTAAATCAAACCTCCAGTTCTTATTCTGCTTTTTTTTTCATTCATCGTCATCTTCTTTTTCATCTTCTTCTTTTTCCATTTTCTTCTTCAATCTTCTTTTTCCATCATTTTCTTCTTCTTTTTCCATATTCTTCTTTTTCCATCTTCTTCTTCTTCATTGTCTTTTTCCATTTTCTCCTTCTTCATCGTCTTTTCCATCTTCTTCCTCTTCATTGTCTTTTTCCTAATTCTTCACTAGCTGCGTTTCCATTACAGATTTTCGCAAAATAAAAGCGATATTTCTGAAACTTCGAAAAAGTGCAATTGCTATTTGCGGGTGTTTCCATTGAAAGGTATTTTGCGAATGAGCCGTAATGCGTCTTGCGTTTCTATGGTGACGGCACAGCGATCTCAGCTGCCGACAGCTGTTGCTGTTATTGTTTTTAACAAAGACAAAAACAGCGCTTGATTACTGAAAGACAAAGCCCGTGTGGCGCTGCAGCGGCCACAAATAAGGGTGCACTCACACGGGCCAGTTGTTCTGTACCGTGCTGAAGCTCGAATGCCCCCTCCCCTCTCCCCCGCTGGCCCCTCACACCACCTCCAACCCAAGCTGCTCAAGCATGGTTGCCTCCGTTGATATAGAGGGACTATTTGTTTACCAACACGGCGGATGTGCGCATTAACTTAACTGCAGAAAGAACGGAGCCTTTTAACACCAGCGGTGATGAGGCGCTGACAAAAATATACGGTGGTTGTGTCCACACACCCATACTGGTTTATGTGACTTAAGGTGACATTTTGGCGCAGGAGGGAGTGGGAGTGTGGATGCGAGCCAGTCTCCTTCAACCATGCAGGGAAAAGGGGAACGATAGGAAACGTTTTTCTAAGTTATTGAGAAACAATGCCCAGGTCAGCAATGCATGACAATAAACATGTGGTTCATTTGTCCCCTCAAGTTACATAAACCAACACAGCGTGGACACACACAACTCCGCTGACGCCGGTGACGTGTAGAAAAGCGAAAATTTCCATTTTCCGTTTCCATTACACTTTTGCGATACACGTTTGTATCGATACGTCTCAAAAACCACCTCATGAGAGCGTAAAAACTTTTTTGCGATATTTGAGAGTTTTTTCAAAATGTAGGTGTTTCCATTACCAGTTTTTAATTTCGATATTTAGGTTTTGCGCATTTCAAGGGGTAATGGAAACGCACCTATTATCTTCTTTTTCCTTCTTTTTCTGCTTCTTCTTCAATCTTCTTTTTCCATCTTTTTATTTGTATTCCTCTTCCTTTTTCATCTCCTCCTTCCTCTCTCTTCACTACCACTTTCTTTCTTCTTGTTCTTCTCTATCTCTTTCTTATTATCCTCTGCCTCCATTTACCTCTCCTTCTCCTTCCTCCTCCTTCCTCCTCCTCCTCCTCCTCCTACTCGGAGCTTCAGTGAACTGTTCAGAGTCGTTGACCTCTGACCTTTGTTTGCTGCAGCCCCGAGGACTTCACATTTCATCGACCTGCTGCTGTTCGACACAACACGACATCTGGAGCCTCTCTGGTCCGTCAGCGTTAGCGTTCCTCCGAGGTTCCTCTGAGGTTCCTCCTCTCGTCCTCTCGGTGACGGCGCTGAAGCAGCTTTTCTCCGCGTTCTTCACCACCTTTACATCATTTATGTTTCATCTATATTTGATTCGCACAATGTTTTATTCACGTACTTCACAACCTCTGGAGTTTATTCTCTTCGCTGTTTTATCGACCCACTTTTTCCTCCTTCAATATTTCATCACCTCTTTTTTTTTTTTTTTTACCTGTTGTTCACTTCTGTTCTTTCCCCCTTTCTTTCTTTCTTTCTTTCTGTCACGTTTTCCCACCGTATCTGACATTTACGATCTCTCCGACCGACTCAGCTCTTCACCAAAAGTTTCTCTACCTGTTTTCTTATCGTCTTTTTTCTCCTCCTCCTCCTCCTCCTCTTCCTATTTTTCTTTAATCTTTTTGTTTCTTCTCTCGCTCCTCTGCGCTCTCTCGCTCCTCAGGTCTCGTCAGTTGATGAACTGAAGCTTTTTGTTGGAGGTGAACTTGAACGTTTTCTCTCTCGTTTTGTGTGTTTTTTGGGTTTTTTTGGCTCTTGTTTCGGTCCCATGGGGCTGCGTTCAGACGCACTCGCTGGTCCCGAGGCGTTCACCAACACTCGTAGTAAAAAAAAAAAAAAAAAGGATAAAAAAAAAACTAAGCTGTTGTTGTTCAGCGAATTGAATCAGAGACAGACGCTGATGTTTGATCCCATGGAGCTGCGTTCAGAGGCGCGGCGTCCCACTGTGTTACACACTGTTGACTCAAAACTACTGGAAAATACAGAATCTTTAGAAAATAAACCAAAATAAACTCAACGTCTGGTTCTGTCCAGTCGTCGGTGGTGTCTCCTTGAACGAGCTGTGAGGAGAAACGAAACGTCCTTCAACTGCTGCGGTTTCTGTTCATAAGGTTATTACTGAGTTGAGGGAGCAGTGAATGCACCATCTGTAGATACTGTGTGTCCAAGGCCTTTAGTACTAGTGATTGCAACAGATGGAGAATTACATGTCATACAATGGCAAGAAAAAGTGTGTGACCCCTCTGGATTTTTTAAAATTATTTTCTGCCTTGAATGTGATTCGATCGATTTATTAGGACTAAACCCCCTGAGATCTGCTCTGATCTGGTTTTCGAGGGGATTCTACATATAACAATGTACAAAACAGTCATAAGAAGACAAACCATAGACAACACAAATAAAGGAACAGACAGAAACAAGAAGACAAAACAAAGAAGCAACAGAAAAAGTACAAACTGTAAAGAGACAAATCCACCAAACATAGTTATATAAAGTAATAATGTTAAAGCAGAAGTAAGCGATATTTTTGTGTTAATATAAGTCTTAAATAGTTCTATCTTCCGACAGTAATCACTTCTATAGAGTGTTTGGACCGAAACACGGGTCTGTCAGTCACTCTGCTCTGCTCTGAGCCGAGGAGAAAACTTTTCTCGTATCCTACAAGTTTTATCCAATGAGAAGAGAGAACGGCATAAAGGGCTGTGTGTGCAGCCAGAGCCAGTCTGGTGCAGCCAAGGGATGCGCCTGAATGTGGTGATGTAGGGACGAGGGCGGTTATGGTGCATTCAAGGCAGCCCGTAACTCGTGTTTTTCCGACCTGTGAAGTCGTACCAGTTCGATCTGGTACGAGTTCACGGGTCAGAAGTTACGAGTGGCCGTTATAGTGACTTTCACAGGTAAAACAGGTCGGAAAAACGCGAGTGGGTTGCCTGGAACGCTACAAAGTCGTAAGTCGTGACTTGAAGCTGTAATTTACGATTTCAAAAGCCTGCCTGGAACGCAGCATTAGCCAAAACGACCGGATCGCTTACTTCTGCTTTAATGTTAGTGTCAATGAGTCAGATGGAGACAGTTATATTAGAAGCTGTGAGGTGTTCTGTCTGATCTGACAGTGTAGTAGCCTACAGTGGTTTCTGAGAAAAGAAGAAATAAATGAAATGAGGACATGGATCAGATATTTGCAGGTTCATTATTCCAGTCAGAGAAGTTTTAAAGTATTTCTTAGTAAGTCACAAGTGTAGACAAACACCTACAACTATTATTATATGTCGTCTTTATTGAACATGTCCATTAAACATTGACAGTAATGACTGGTTTAGATAATTCACATCTTACAGAACACAACAGTTTGTGTTGTATTAGGGTAAACACATTGTGTTTGTTTATATTTGTGACTCAGTGTGCGTTCACACCAGAAGCGTCATGAGCGTCATTGGCAGCCGTGCAGTCGCAACGCAGGCGACCAGAGCCTCAGTTTGAAGTTGAGAGAAGCTCTTTACACTTCATGCAAATGAGCAGCGTGGACGCCAAGGAGAAAGAGAAAAAAAGAGGAGGGAAAGAGAAGAGGAAGATGGAAGAAAAGCTCATAATTGTAATTATACAGCATGCCTGTGTCTACGGGCGTTATTTTAAGTGTGTAATGAAAGTCGTGAATAATACACAGTGAACGATAGTATATGGTCACCCATGTAAAGTCATATGATACGATACAATACGATACAATGCGATACAATGCGATACACTGCGATACAATACGATACAATGCGATACGATACAATACGATAAATGCGATACAATGCGATACAATGCGATACAATGCGATACAATGCGATACAATACGATACAATACAATACGATACAATGCGATACAATACGATACAATACGGTACAATACGATGCAAGGCGATACAATACGGTACAATACAATACGATACAATGCAATACAATACGATACAATACGGTACAATACAATACGATACAATGTGATACAATACGATACAATACAGTACAATACAATACGATACAATGCGATACAATACGATACAATACGGTACAATACGATACAATACAGTACAATACAATACGATAAAATACGATACAATACGATACAATACAATACAATACGGTACGATACAATACGATACAATACAATACAATACAATACGGTACAATACAATACGATACAATGCGATACAATACGGTACAATACAATACGATAAAATACGATACAATACGATACAATACAATACAATACGGTACAATACAATACAATACAATACGATAAAATACGATACAATACGATACAATACAATACAATACGGTACAATACAATACGATACAATACGATACAATACAATACAATACAATACGGTACAATACAATACGTTACAATGCGATACAATACGATACAATACAATATGATACAATACAATACAATACGATACAATACGATACGATACAATACAATACGGTACAATACGATACAATACAATACGATACAATACGGTACAATACAATACGATACAATGCGATACAATACGATACAATACAATACGGTACAATACAATACGGTACAATACGATACAATACAATACGATACAATACAATACGATACAATGCGATACAATACAATACGGTACAATGCGATACAATACAATACGGTACAAAACGGTACGATACAATGCGATACGATACAATACAATGCGATACAGTACGGTACGGTACAATACAATATGATACAATCCGATACAATACGATACAATATGGTACAATACAATACGATACAATACGATACAATGCGATACGATACGATACGATAAACTTTATTGTCCCACTCAGGGAAATTTGTCTTGGACTCTGGGCTGTGCCATGAATGTCTTGATGGCCACAATGACAACAAACAATGCAACCTCAGCCAACCCAGCAAATACAAAACATAACGGCATTGCACATATCCCATAACATAGCACATACACCTCCTAAATTCACCACAGTAAGAGCACTAGAAGAATTATTGCACAAACTCAAGCTGTATTGTTAAGACATTTGATGGAAGTTAGTCGACCCCATTTCATGAGCAGTTAATGCAGAAAACTAGGAAACTCCTTGTTCTTGAGTTTTGTGCATGAGGTGACTTTGAGAGCTTTTCGGAGTTTTAACTTTAATCTCAAATCTGAACCCAGAGTCACAGAATTTATATTAATATACATGAGTTAATGCAGCGTCGCTAAACCTTCCAGGAGAAGTCTTTATATCTGATTTACTTTATGATTTAACCTCCAGAAATCATCGAAAAAACACAGTTTAGATCTTAGTTTAGTTTTATGACAAGTTCAGTTCCCTGCAGTTTCTGTATCCATGAGTTTAACTGTAAACAGGAAGTGATAATCGATCGTTCAGCCTGTTTTTATGCTGAAAACACCTTCGACTTCTTCTGTTTTCACACATTAGTCTCCACTGACACGCCTCACAAAGTTGGAAAATAACTTTTTTTTTAAACTCAAATAATAAAAAAAACTTTGACTCGACTTCTTAGCAATGATAAGGTGACATTTTGAAGAACACAGCTTATTTATTTTTCTGTCACACGTCTCCTCTTCCACTTCGCCGGCTGTTTGAGACGTTTCAGATTTGACTCTTTTATTTTTCCCACCATCAAACAGTCGACAGAGAGACAGAGACAGAGAGGAGGAGTCGCTGTGTGAAGACAAAGAGAAACCAGAGGACGGTCGAGCTAATGACACCGAGAATAAATCAAAAAACAGGATCTGAGCTGATGATGATGATGATGAAGCTGACTAAGACGTGATTGGAGGAAAAGCTGCTTCCTGTTTGATTTAACAAACTTTAAAAACTAAACGGGAAGGTGGTAAATGATTAATGATCCACCTCAGCTCAGTTGAAAGGAGCTAAAGTCTGTTTATGTTCAGCTTCACCTTCTGTAGCAGATGCAGAAATAAAATCAAAGTTATAATGATAAGAATAAACTGGAAAAACTACAAGTCAGTGAAGTAGAAACTGACAAAAAATTGTCATTCAAAAAGTAGAAACACCAAAAAAACTGAATGATGTAAACATGTGTCATGATTTAACCTCCATAAATAGGATGGCAACAGCAAACAGGAAGTGGTAATAGATCATTCAGATGGTTCTTAAAGGGATAGTTCAACATTTTGGCAAATTAGCCCATTGCCATAATCCCTATAGTCATAGCAGTAGGTTCGTTACCTTTAATTGTCGGTGCAAGCTATTTTTAGAACGGTGGAGCAGAGCCGTGAGCTGCTCAGAGCTACGCTACGGAGGCTCATGGGATTTCTTGGTTTCCCTCATCAAACTCATCAAATACACAATCCAACAACTCCACAACGCTCTGGTGGACAAGTTGTGAGCTGCACATTCACCACGCTATGAGATAATAACAGAACGTTGCAGCGTTGCCTTCAGGAACAGTTTTTCATCAAGCAGCCTCTGTATTTACCTTTACGAACCTACTGCTAAGACTATTGGGATTATGGCAATGGGCCAATTTGCCAAAATGTTGAACTATCCCTTTAAATAAACAGAAGTCTCTGGTTTACACTAAAAATATAAAGAATCTGTTAAAAACACAAAGATTTAAATGATCCTGGACTGAAGACTCATGAGATCATTTACACACACACACACACAACGTGTCCCTGTAGAGCTGAGTTGTACTTAACACACATGTCCATGTTGTGTGTGTGTGTGTTTCAGTTGGTTGCCTTTGATGAATAAACCATAAACTTACACACACACACACAAACACACACACACACAGGAGAATGTGTTCATTAATATTTGAACAGACTTAAGACTGTTTATTTTAGGCGACGGTGTGTGTGTGTGTGTGTGTGTGTGTAATAGAGTTCTCCTCCTGTCAGTCACATTTGATATAAATGTCCGGTTAAATATTTGGTTGCTAGGCAGCATATCGATCCAAGGTTGCCCACGGCGACAGATGGTTGTTAAATAGATCTTTTCTTTGGCTGATTGTGTTACAATGACCCTGACGACAACACACACACACACAGTGATTGATTGTTTGGTGTCTGTAATTAAATCCACTTTAATTAGAATATGAATCAATTTCATCAAAATGAGTTGAATTAAAATCGGAGCCTCTGAAGGTTTTTATTGGCGCTAAAGAGAAAGTCTGGTTTTAAAGGCTGGTTTATTAGTGTCATTAGTGCTCAGTACAGTACAGCTGTAAACTGTGTGTGTGTGTGTGAGTCACCTCTACCACATGTAACCGTGACGACGTGACGTCTTTGTGTTGAGCCAGAGATTTTATTTTGGTATCTGTCGGCTGCAGTGACGGGAATAACAGCTTTTAGTAATCAAAGAAGTTACTGTTTCCCTGCTGTTACCGCTGCTGACAATAAAATGCGTCGTTACTTGAGTTGAGTTGAGTTGCGTTGCGTTACACTGATGCTGCATTCACCTGCAGTTGGGCGGACGGCCGTCGGTAACAAACCAGATATTTATGTTGGTTTAACATATTGTCACGTGTATTGTTTTGCCCACTTGTTTACATAGAGGCTTGTTTATGTCGTTACGTGCAGCAGCTGTCGTAAGTCTGCCGTCTGCCCAATTTCACGTGAATGCAGCATGAAAAATACGACTGAGTTGCTTGAGATATACAACCGGAACGCTAGATGGGAGGAATTCCTACACAATGTACCTTTAAAGTGTATGTTATTATTTTTCAGTCTATCAACTAGTCAGAAGAAAGTTGTTAATCTGGAACTAACTAACACAGAGCCTAGTGCGGAGGAATATCTTATAATATCTATCCAATATAATAATCTATAATAACTTTCATGTTCACATCTATTCTATATATATATATATATATAGATATAGATATATAGATAGATATAGATATAGATATATAGATACTGTGTATGTACTGTATAGTAGTGGCGTCTCATGCTGCAGATGTGTGGCCTCACAGTTCATACCGATTCGTTCTAAGAGGAAAACATAGAAAAGAAAATACAGTTCCCACAAAGCAATTATCCACACAACCATCTCACACACAGCTCAGTTCAGGAGGTCTCACACACACACACACTCACACACACACACACACACACACACACAGGGGAGGCTGTTATTGCTGTAACATGTCTGCCGTCAGACACAATGGGCCTTTCCAACACACTGGGCTTTTCTTGCTGTTGTTTGCATAATAAATTGATTTCTCAAAGCCTCGTTTAACCGCGTTCTGTAGCAAAGCCTCAAGGGAAAAATAATTAAGAGGATCCAGATACATGAGGAGCAACAGAACAGAGGATATTTACTCAGTTACTGTAATGAGAAGTGAAGGAACTGGTACTTTAAGTATTTTCTTTTCATGTGACTTTATACTTCAGCTCCACTTCAATTAGACACTCGTTACCAATTAACATTTTTTCCCCAATAAAACATGTGACAAGCTTGTGTTATATTGTTTTTTGTTATGATTTATATGTAAATTAATGAAGATCTGAAACAATTTTAAAAATCATTGAAGTCATTTATCTTTTGCAAACAATTCATTGGACTTTAAAAAACAAACAAACGAAGTTAAAGCTCCATGTTTCTTCTACTTATTTGTTTTTAATGTGGATCAATAAGATCAGTTCTCTTCTGATTGGCTTCTTAGTGATCCAATTAAGGAGAAGAGAGCAAATTTCACTATTAAACACTCAGAGAAACCAAACCCTGCAAGGTGTTGGATGGTGGGTCCAGGTGGTGAGGGGGCGGGGCTTTGTTGTGACCTCACAAAGTGACAGGAAGTCCAGACGGCTGGTTTTAAGGCTCAGTTTCTGAATACAGGCTGTGTGCATTTCTCTGTGGACTGAGGCTTTGATACTTTCACAGTATTAAAGCAGAAGTAAGTGGTCCGGTCGTTTTCGCTAATGCTGCGTTCCAGGCAGGCTTTTGAAATCGTAAATTACAGCTTCAAGTCACAACTTACGACTTTGTAGCGTTTCAGGCAACCCACTCGTGTTTTTCCGACCTGTTTTACCGGTGAAAGTCACTATAACGGCCACTCGTAACTTCCGACCGGTGAACTCGTACCAAATTGAACTGGTACGACTTCACGGTCGGAAAAATACGAGTTTCCTTGAACGCACCATAACAGTCCTCGTCCCTACGTCACCACATTCAGGCGCATCCCTTGGCTGCACACACAGCCCTGCATGCCGTTCTCTCTCCTCATTGGATAAAAACTGTAGGATACGATAAATGTTTTCTCTTCGGCTCAGAGCAGAGCAGAGGGACTGACAGACCCGTGTTTCAGACCAAACACTCTATGTAAGTGATTGCTGACGGAAGATATAACTATTTAAGACTTATATTAACACAAATATATCACTTACTTCTGCTTTAATATAGAACCTAGAGCTGTTTTATAATCACACTACACATGGACATCTACCTTTATACTGTATGGAGCTTTAACACAAACATCTACCTTTATACTGTATGGAGCTTTAACACAAACATCTACCTTTATACTGTATGGAGCTTTAATACAAACATCTTTACAGTCATTAACCTGTTGAGTTTCCTCTGGATCAGCTATTTAAAATAAAGTAGAATTAGAAGAGAAGAGGACAATTATTCATCTTTAAATGTGTCGTCATTATCAAACAGTTAATTACTTCAGCTCCTGTTTCTTTGTTGAGTTGTTTTTGTCTTTCTTCCTCTTGTTCTTCTCCCTCTCCTTCTCTCCGTCTCTCTGCCATTTAAAGACCATTTACCGCCCAAATGTCACAGCGTCTCAAAAACAGCCGTGTTCAAGCTCGGCGCCGACGCCGTTTAAAGATAATCTAATTGGCGTCTAAGAGGCTTTATGATCTCGGCGGGGTGAAGGATTCACTCCAGGAGTTTTTTCTTTTTTTCCTGTTTTTCTTTTTTCCCGTGTCTGCGAGCTCTCCGAGTCTCAAAATGTGAAAATCACTTCAGCGAGTTTTTGGGCCGGACAGCACATTTAACCTCGCTGGCTCTCGGAGAGAGACAATAACCCTGAGCCACTTCTCCTGACTGATGTTCACTGACTGCTGCAGCTATTACACCCTCTCTCTCTCTGCAGCGCCGCGGGTGTCGCTCGTCCCGTTTCCAGCTGACTGATGTGGAGTGATGATCGCCGACCATCACTCTCCCGCTCTAATGTCTCTCCATCTGATAACCCAGGCAATAAAACCCCAATCCAATTTCACTGACCATTACTGACATCACTCTCTCTCTCTCTCTGTAGTTTACAGTGGCAGGTCCCATTGACGGTCGCCGTGGGAAACGCATCCACTGTTTGTTTGGAGAGTCTCATCTGGATCAACAACAAGACAGGTACGACGCCGCCGCTGCTGCTGCTGCTGCTGCTGCTGCTCCTGGATCAGTTCAGAAGGTTTAATCTGGATCAAAATGATCCGGATTTTGAAATCCCTTGTTTTTCCATCCAGGATCACGTAAATCCATTTTTACTTTTCCTCCAGTTGGTCAAAGTGGATTTTATACAAACTTCACACTGAATCTACGAGGTCCTTAAAGAACACAACAGCAGCATGGGCTCACTCAAAATGTCTTTTAAACAACCAGACCTTATATGACCAACAAAAGATCAATAATAATACATTGTGAATATTTTTATTTGATTCGATTTTATTATATTTTAAGTGGTTTCAAATTCAAATTGCATTTGAATGTCCAGTAATTGGGGGAAAAAAACATTTAGAGTTCTTAAAGGGACAACGAGGAGTTTCTATTTGCTTATAAAAAAAGTCTCACGTTAATGTGGGTGAATCTCCACTATCCACACTTGTTAATGGGCCCATTTTCGATAAATATATCGTTTTGTCTCTATCGTTATTTTTTTATTATTAGTGGTGGTGGAAATGCTGGGCGACCCGACCAGCGTTTCTTTACTTTACTTTCGAGTCATGAGAATAACGCCACCGAATCACCGTTTATGATCGGAACTACGACGGTATGTGATCGTCTTCCAACCTCTGACTTTAATTCTTGATGAATGAAAACATGAGTCTGTCTTGCACCGGTCAAAGAATTTCGTGGAGGCTCATATATGTAGTGTGAAAACGCTTCGCTTTTACAAAACTCCTCGTTGTCCCTTTAATTTGTTGAATGACCAAAAGTTAATTTTATTAACTTCATCACTGTAATGGTTCGAAAATCAGGTGCAAAATATATCTACAAAAGTGTTTACATATACTACATGATAAATGTTGTTTATTTGAACCAGTTTGAATTGGATTTAAATTGCATTTTGTTCCTGAATCCATCAAACTTCTGGGATCACAATAATACTGTAGTTTTCCTGATCCTTCTAAAAAAGTTTTGAACAAACCAAACTGTGGGTTTGATCCAGATTAAAACCAAGATTGGATCACATGATCTAATCCGGTCTCAGAATCTGTTATTTTAATTTTGAAACGACCCATTTTCAACCCATTGATCCGATTTATTCTCCAAAATCTGATCAGTTTACTGGAGAACTGGGCCCTGGAGATAACGAGTTCCTGCCTCTGAGATTATTTCTGTTACCAAAGAGAGAAAAAAACAAATTTCCTCTTGATCAGAAATTAATCATCTGATAATGTGGAGACGTGTGATTGGTAGTTAATGGAGTAAAAAATTGCAGCTCTCAGGTGTGTTCCTCTGAGGAGAAGCTCATCACCGTGAATAAAAATAAACCTCCTTCCTGTTCTGGTTCATGAAAACTGATAATGTCTCTCCTTCAAAATAAAGCTCCTTCTGCCTGGTTTAAGCCCCGTTTTTCGTTTTATTTCCTCTGTTTTTGAGGAATGAATTGGATTTTTCTTTTTTCTTTTTTTTTTGTAAAGTAAAACACAATCTTGTTCTGTTATTGGAAAATAAAGCAGGTTTTCTGAGGATGAGTAAACGTCCTCGCTGCTTCTGTTTTCACAGAATAAACCTTTCCTGTTCTTGTTTTATACACCGAGTGAAACTCATTCAGCTTCTGCTTTCAGGGAAATAAACTCAGGTTCTGGAGCAAAAAGCCAATTCTGCTTTTGTTTGCAGACACTGAAACTCATTTTCTCTCTGTTCTGAGGGATAAAGCTGGACGTTTTTTGAGTTATTGTGGAGAAGAGCTCATATTGTATCTTGCTTTTGTTGTTTTGGTCGTGGTAGAACTTCCACTTCTTCTGAGTCTCCAAGTTCAACTCTTCAACACAGTTTGATTTGTAGAAGTTGTGGAAGTGGGCCAGACTTGGGTCAGTAGCTATTTTCCTTCTGTTCTCTCCTGGCTGCTCCACTAAAGCTCCAACCCAGTTTTTTTTTAACAACACTCAGACTTTGTTCTTTGGATCCTGAGAGAAAGATCTCGCAGTTTAATTGTTTTTTTTTTCTTTTACATTCTCTGCTGCTTCCGTGTGTATTTGTGGAGCTGAAGGTGTTGCAGATGTTCTCCACCTGCTTTACTCATTCATCTTTGAGCAGAAGTGTATTTTTTATGAGTTGCACAGTCGACCGGTTTCAGCTCTACAGATCCACACACACACAAAGAGCAGAAACTCGAATTTCTAGGAAAACTAAAAAAAACAGTTTATTCCACAGTGATCTCCTGCTGCACATTCAGCTCACACAGGACGGATGTTTGATGGGAAATGACGACCTTCACCTGCTGCTGCTGCTGCTGCTGCTGTTGCTCGCCTGAGGCTTCAGTGTTTGTTTGACTGACCAGCAGCAACTTATATATATATATAGCACATTAACTTTTATAGGATTTTAATTTGTAAACCTGACATATCACAAGTCAAACTTGACATTAACATAATTTCCATATCTAATATTTCCAATAACATTAACAAACAGTTGATGTGAATACAAATATTTTTATTATTATGGGTTAGAAATATATATGGGTATATTATGGGTAGAAATATTTTTTGTTTGTTTGTTTTATGGAGGTGCATTTGTATCTTTATTATTCAATTGAGAAAAAAAAGTTGATTTAAACAAAAAAGATATTTTCAATCAAAAGAAACTTAACTTCAATCCAAAAAAACCAAAACATTTCAATCAAAGAAAAAAGGGTTTGAATGCAAAAAATATATATTTTAGATTCAAAAAATTGCATTCGAGCACTTGTATTTGGGCCATATTATGGGAAGGATATTTGTGTTTTTATTATTCAAAGAAAAAAAGGATTCACACACAATTTTTTGGGTCTTGAATATGTTTTTGCATTCAAACACTTTTTTTTATTGAAGTGAAGTTTGTTTTTGTTTAAATCAACTTGTTTTTTTATTGAATAATAAAGACACAAATGCCCCTCCATAGATTAACTTCAGTTTCTAGTTTTTAAAGAGAAAACATGAAGAAAGTGGTGAAACTCTCCGGGACAGCGCGGTGTCGTCTGCGTATGGGAGGACCAAACCGACACCGTGGTTATTAAACCAACTGTTGGTGTTTCTGATTGGCCGACAGACTTATCATCGCTCTGTTTTCTTTCATCAGAGACCCACAGGATTGGTCAGATGGGTGACAACACCTGGTTGCTGGGCAACATAAACCAGACGGGCTACTTCCGCGTGAACTACGACCTCCAGAACTGGAAACTGTTGATTCAGCAGCTTCACAACAACCCCCAGGTATCACCGCACCGTACTGCACTGCACTGCACTACACCGCACTGCACTGTGTTGTTTCTTTATTCATTTAATAAAGTTTCTGTTTTCATTTTGACTCTCTCTCGCTATCTCTCAGATCATCTCTGTTGGAAACAGGGCGGGGCTTATCGATGATGCCTTCAACCTGGCCAGGTAAGTTTCCCTTGAACATTTGGCTGCTGTATGTTTCTAGACGCTTCGTTTAAAGGGACAGTGTGTAAAATGTGGAGAAAAAATGACATCCAGCGTTCAGATTCACCCCTCCCGTCGGCAAAGTGATGGTGGCCTCAGAGGACAAAACAACTTGTTTACCATGACTCTGATGACTGGGATTATTTCAGGAGCATGGAGCAATGAGGTGAAGATCTGAACCATTTTACCATAAATCTGCTGCTCTCTGGTTGGCTGGATTTTCCGTTGGGGCTCCCCTACAAACATGGCGACGCAAGATGGCGACACTCTCTAAAGCAAGACCCTTGTTATATGTAGATATAAAAGAAGAATTATAAGGCTGCAGAAACCAAACAGATTTTATTTTATAGTGATTATACACATATACAACTATATTCATGGGTAGTATATTCAGATTTTGCCAATAAACCTTGCCAATTTTTATGCACTGAACCTTTACAGTAGTTTTTCACTGTGAGGACACAATGTCATCGGTGGTTATCAGTTGCAAATCTTCTCTGTAATCCTCACAAATTAGATTTCATTTGAATTTCCTCCCTCATTGGGTTTATTTATGAACGCGAAACTCTTAAAACGTGCTCTCTGATTGGCTGGATTTTCCATTTGGGCTGCCGTACAAACATGGTGGCGCAAGATGGCGACACTCCTTGCTATATGTGGATATAAAACAATAATTATAAGGCTACAAAAACCAAACAGATTTATACACTTATGGGTAGTATATTCAGATTTTGCCAATAAACCTTGACAGATATTACACACTGGACCTTTAAATGATGATCTCATGCTTTATACACACACCACACACACACACACACACACAGTTGATCAGGACATAATAGAGTCGTAGACTTTCTCTCTGTCACTCAGGCTGTAAAATATCTGGCGTGTGTGTGTGTGTGTGTGTGTCTCTGTTTGTGTCGCATTGTTTCCGCAGAGGAGTGTGTGTGTGTGTGTGTGTGTGTGTGTGTGTGTTTGTCGATGCGCAGTCTGCCTCCCTGTGATATGTTTGTTTACATGGACTGAGTTTATTCTAATGGACGGATACATTTCAGAATTGTCATCATCTATTTAGCAGAGTCAACAAGACGATGTTGTGCCGCCGGGCATGTAGTTGCAGCACACACTCGGCTCAACATACACTGGTTTATGGGGCTGTGTGTGTGAATGCAGTTAAGACCTATGGATTTTCATACACAACATTAACATTCACACACGCGGGGCCTCGGGATGGAGCTTTGCCAGCGCTGGATTCCTGCAGCATCCACACACGGCCGTGATGATGATAAGTGCAGCTCAGTGGCTCAGGGATTAACGCTGTCTCCTCACGGCAGCAGGTTTTTTTTTTTCCTCTGAGTGAAGTTGGCATGTTCTCTTTTACATGATCTCCTTCAGCTCTTCACCAACAGATACCATGAGCCTCAAACAGCTTTCAAAGTAAACACCACTTCTCCTGAAATCATCCCAAACACTTCAAGCTGAGGTTTTTCAGTCTGACTGTGTTGTTTCTTATCCGTTAGCGACTCTTTGTGCTGCAGAAATGCACAGATCCAGGAACTGCCAGCTGGAAAAACTATACATGTAGATTTGTTGGAATTTGAATCTAATTTCTTGCCAAATTTCCTCAAATTCTGTGTTTATGTAAGTGTATATAAATTATAAGCAGCAACATCAGGGCCTGAAAAAGTGAAGTCGACATGGAAGTGTGCAAATTTGCAGTTCCTCCAACGACCACTTGAGGCTCTAAAAGCAGCTAAAATAATGTCGGGGTAGATTTTTCTTTCTCCAAACACCCAACGTCTTTGATTGTTTTTGATTTAGACTTGAATTTGGGGGCGAAGCCGCCAGACACTACCAAGATGGCAGCAGCAGAGCAGCTCGCTCTGAGCTTCAAAATCTGTGGGTGACGTAACCAAGGCGACATCCGTCTTTATTTACAGGCCATGAGAGTTTCCCAGAAAGACAAATAAAAACTAAATTAGTAGGGCTGGGACGATATGCTTTTCTCCCGATTCGATTCTTCTACGATTTTTTGGATGGCGATTCGATTTAAATTGCGATTCTACCATATTGCCGATTCTCTCGATTTTTAGTCTTTAGCATTTTTAACATTTATCTGCACACAAATACTGTAGGAGCCTATAAATGAACATACTCCATTATAAAGTGAACTTGAACCCTTTTCAAAACCTGTACTCTCTGTATGTAAAAAAGGCTAACAAATGCACATTGCACAATATTTTTTTAAAAATTCAAAAAAAATTTTTTTTCAAAATAATATGTCTAAAAAATAAAATAAAATAAAAAAATCGATTTAAAAATCGTCAGAAAAGATATTGCAATAGTCATGTGAATCGATTTTTTCTCCCACCCCTATAAATTAGATCCCTGAGCCATTTCAATGTAACGGTTCAGTCTGTGGATGTTAGTCCTCTGGACCGTGCCGTCGAACTTCACTCGAAAGTGTGGATTTGAAACTCTCTCCCAGTTTTTATTTGACTTTGACAAACCACGTAAAACCAGAGAAATGATTGTTTTAACTTGATGATACAATAAATATTCATCCAGGGGATGGGATGGAAGGAGCAGGCATTGACTTTCCTTCCATTTATTCAACATTTTTTTGTCATTTTACAAAACAGGAAAAAGTGCTCGAATCAGCTGATGAATGTAGCCGTCTGACACGTCTTCAACAATCCCCACATTTCCACTCAACACATTTCACACGTTAAAACCTCTTCTCCCATTTCCAGTCAGCACAAGTCATAATTATCAGATCATATTGATGAAGTTTTGCTGAAAAAAAGAAACCAAGCATGGGCATGTGGTGTAGTATGAAAGTAAAATCTAAAGTATTCAAAAACAGCTCAAATCTTTTCAGACACTTGAAATGTGTTTGTGAGTTGAACCACTGAGTCGGAGAATTTTGACATTTGCTTCAGACACCGTTAGTTTCCTAATCCATCATCGGCCTCATTTGCATAATTTTAAAAGTTGTGAACGATTTGTAAATAAAACATTTAGTTTGTGTTTCTCTGGAGCTGTTTAATGTGTTCAGTGTGGTTTGTAATTTAATTTTTGTGTGATTTGAATCAGCTCCTGCAGTCTGACTACTTACTTAATCATATTTAGTTTTAGTTATCAAGGATAATTACAAAAACAGAAATGGAACAAGAATAGTAAGTTCAGGAGAGGTTAAAAACCCTTTCTGGGCATTTACAAAATACCTCCCTGAAAAATACATAAAGATTTAAAGGGATAGTTCAACATTTTGGCAAATTGGCCCAATGCCATAATCGCTATAGTCGTAGCAGTAGGTTCGTTATCTTTATTTGTCGGTGCAAGCTATTTTTAGAACGGCGGAGCAGAGCCGTGAGCTGCTCAGAGCTACACTACGGGGGCTCATCGGATTTCTTGGTTTCCCTCATCAAACTCATCAAATACACAATCCAACAACTCCACAACGCTCTGGTGGACAAGTTGTGACCTGCACATTCACCACGCTATGAGATAATAACACAACGTTACCAGACAGAGTTGTTTTAGAGGGAAATTCATGCAAAAGTTTTTCAGCAAGCGGACTCTCTATTTCCCTCGAAAACCGCTCCATTTCGTAACTTTCCGTTATGATCTCATAGCGTGGTGAATGTGCAGGTCACAACTTGTCCACCAAAGCGTTGTGGAGTTGTTGGATTGTGTATTTGATGAGTTTGATGAGAGAAACCAAGAAATCCCATGAGCCTCCGTAGCGTAGCTCTGAGCAGCTCGCCGCTCCGCTCTGCTGCTCTAAAAATAACTTACACTGACAAATAAAGGTAACAAACCTACTGCTGCTATGACTATAGGGATTATGGCGATGGGCCAATTTGCCAAAATGTTGAACTATCCCTTTAACAACAATTCAATAACAACAACACGTTCACGGTCGACTCCGGTCGTCCAGAACTTAAACAGAGTGAGAAGAGGCCGAGCTGCTGAGTGAGCGATGGAGGAAGCTGCAGCCGCTCACAGGAGCCTCTCGTTCCTCATAATGATGTTTTCAGCCCGGAGCTTTCTGAGCACTGTGACCAAAATCTAGTCTGACACCGGGCCTATAACTCAATCCACCCCCCTCTTTCTTTCTTTCTCTCTTTCGCTGTATCTCTCTCTCCCTCTCGCCATCTGTCCTCTGTCATGTTGAACGACCCACAGCGAGAGACGAGTGCGCTGCCATCCTCCTTCTCTGAGAGCATGCTGATGAGTTAGAGGCTCGGTCGGAGCTTTCCAGCTACTACCGACCCATTAATAGTCACGGTGACAGCAGCAGAACAGAGCAGCAAAAGAGAGGACGCTCGCCTCGCTTCAGACTGTCGCCGCGGCAACGGCCTGGCATCGTCATGATCACAACCACACACAGCGTTAGGACAGACAGACAATGTGCTGGTTCTTTATTTTATCGTCCTTTCCAGCGGCTCAGAGCGAGCGGAGACAGAGAGTCTGTGAAGAGACGAGTTTATTTACGGCGAAGCTGGAGTCTGTCCACACGGCCAGGTACCAATAAAGTTGTGTGTTTAAGTGAAGCAAAGCATTAAATATGAAGTTAATGTTCCTCAGCACTGAAACTCTGGAGGTTTGTAGGTTTAAAGGAACAGTTCCACCTTTAGAGGAACTTTCTTCCTGTTTGTCCTTTTGTCTGTTTGTTACCTTTAATTGTCGGTGCAAGCTGTTTTTAGAACGGCGGAGCAGAGCTGTGAGCTGCTCAGAGCTACACTACGGAGGCTCATGGGATTTCTTGGTTTCCCTCATCAAACTCATCAAATACACAATCCAACAACTCCACAACGCTCTGGTGGACAAGTTGTGACCTGCACTTTCAGAAAGGAACGTTACGAGATGTAGTGAATCTGATACAAGTGAAGCACTTTGACATTATCTAGTAAGAAAAGTGCTGCACAAATAAATTCTTATTATTATATATAAACCAAACATGAGAAGAGTCCGAACCTCTGAGATGTTTAGACTAGAATCTGATTCACTACTGTCCCAAGTCTCTGTTGACTCATTCAAAGAAGGAAATAACCAGGTAATAACCTGACGATAACAAACATTAGCATGAAAAAATGTCCACGTCACACAAAACAGTCATGGTTGAGCAGAGGAGAAGCTGGAAGAGTCGCTGACAAAACACAGAGCAGACGCCTTGTTCAGTGGAGATGCAGCGTCAGCAGCTTCTCTGATCGCCACTTATTGAATTCGTTTTTTTTTTTCTCCGATTGATCTTTAATCTCAGAATTAATTTCAGTTTTGCTGATTCTTCTGCTGTTTACAGTTCGATTGGCTGAAGCCCGGAGAAATCCACAGAGCACCGAGCGCTGGGTGTGTGTGTGTGTGTGTGTGTGTGTGTGAAGCTAGTTTAACAGTAATAAATGGCCGTGTCTCTCCGAGTGTGCACTTAAACGGTGATGGATGTCGCCTCTCCTGCTGTGTGTGTGTATACGTGTGCATGTGTGTGCGCGTGTGTGTGTGTGACTGCGGCAGTCCCTCGTTAGCTCTCCACTGAGCCTTGCTAATGGCTAATGGACAAACAATTAACTGGCCCTTAACGATGTTAACGAGTTAATGAGCTCAGTTTAAAGGCTGCAGTGTTCATTACAAACACAATGTGAGAGTTAAACAGATAAAACAACACACTGATCATTTCACTGCTCGGTTTCTGACTCATTCATCACATGTTATTATTTATATTTACAGAGCAGACAATTGGCTGTGTCACTTAAAAAAAACAATATAATGTTCCAGTTGAAGTTGAATGAGTTTAGTCATTGGACATGCAAAGTGACAAATGTTAGCAACAAAAGTTTGCAATACTATCGGCATTACATTTTCGTAGTGCAAATGGTTGCGACGAAACTTAGCGGAAAATTTTAAATTACGTGCAAATGTTAACAGCTAATGTGATTGACAAATGTTAGCTCTGTAGGCTAAATGTAGGCTACTTAGCTGTAACTTTTACCAGCGAATGTTAATGGAAAACATTAGCAGAAAACACTGGCAACAAATGTAGGCTAAGTTATAACTTAGCAAATATTAGCTGAACAAACAAAAGCAAGAGATGTTAGAAACAAAAGTTGGCCGCAAATTATACAATTAAACGTTAGCATTAAATTTGAGTAGCTAACATTGGCAGCAAACATTCTGACGAAGCTTTGCCCCAAATGTTAGTTGATGTTAAATGTTAAAAGCGAACAACGGTAAATGTAAACAGCTACTGACAAATCTTGCAGTATCGGCTAAAATTTTATGGGCAAATGTTAGTGGGAAAACATTAGCGACAACGTAAGGGAAAGATATTCGATTTAGCAGAACATGTAGAGAACAAATAGAGATGTTAGCTACAAAAGTGATAAATTAAATTAAACGTTAGCATTAAATTTTAGTAATATTAGCAGCAAACATCAGTAACGAATATAGTGTTACGAACAAACATTAGCACTAAATGTTAGCAGCAAATCTTTGTCGAAAAAGTTAGCAATGAACTTGAGAAGCAAAAGTTGTTGGCAAACATGAAGAAATTTTCCAGCATAAAGTTTGAAGTTTTTTCTCTTGATGTTTCTCTTGTTTTTAATCAGTTGTTCTGTTTGTTGAAACCAGGAGGAACCAAAGAGTTGTTTGTTTTTGCTTTGACTGAGACACTTCAGAAGTTACAGAAGTCTCACTCTGTGTTTTTATCAAAGTGGATTTTTCTTAGATATGAGACAAGACAAAGAAACAGGAAACAAACAAACCCATCCATGAATAACATACAGAGTTCATCATGTATAACATTTGTGAGCACACAGGCAGGAGGAAATAAAACCTGGGAGAGAGAGAGAATAAAAGTAGACAAAAGAAATACAGAAATACAGTCGCTGTATTGACAGTTGTTGCCGTGGCGACTGATCGCATCATGTGAACGGTGTGAGTCAAGTGTGACGTTTGTGTTTCGGTCCGGACGGATGATGGATGATCAGGTGATGGATGATGTTTGTGGTTGAAGAGGGAAAACACTGACGGACTAAAAAAAAAAAAAAACAGGCAAACAAGATCAATGGCTGGATGCTGTTGCTATGGTGATCAGCCCCCCCCTCCTCTTTCCCCTGCTTCCTTGTTGAGCCTCATCTGTGGTTGGGAGCTGTAAACAGGAAGTCTCTGCAGGCTGGATGGATTATGGTAATGTCCCAGAGGCCAGGTGCATGATAGGAATGGAGATGACTGTGGAGGTTGGTTGGTGCTGGATACGAAGGCAGATTATGGAAATATGATGGTCTGGAATTTAGAGTTCCTCTGTCGGCTGCTTAAAGACTTAGAGAGTCTTATCTCGCACATATTAACTTTCTGTGGAAGTCTGTCGCCCTGACAACCTGTCTGTCGGTCCGCAAGATAAAAAACTTAGACTAGAGATTTCATGTTGATATATGAGCTAATCAGGTTGGTTTTAATTGATCATTATTTGGTTCTTCTTCGCATGTCTTTTATTTTGAAGGGTTAGAGTGATACATAAAAAGATTTATTTTTGAACCAAAAATGCAACTCAGTGTAGTTTTTCATCTCCTCTCTCAGCTTCTCTCTGGAGCTTTAGTAACAACGGGTCGGCCAATCAGAGGAGAGGAGGAGGCTCTGAGCCTCTTCTGTTTTCTGAGTGATCCGACAAAAGCCGGGCAGATTTCAGAATAAAACTCTCAGAGAAACCAAATCCTGGAAAGTGTGTGTTGGATGGATGTTTGGGTCCAGGTGGTGAGGGGGCGGGGCTTAGTTGTGACATCACAAAGTGACAGGAAGTCCTGACGGCTGGTTTTAAGGCTCAGTTTCTGAATTCAGGCTGTGTGCATTTCTCTTTGGACTGAGGATTTGATACTTTCACAGTATTAATATAGAACCTAGAGCTGCTTTATAATCACACTACACATGGACATCTACCTTTATACTGTATGGAGCTTTAACACAAACATCTACCTTTATACTGTATGGAGCTTTAACACAAACATCTACCTTTATACTGTATGGAGCTTTAACACAAACATCTACCTTTATACTGTATGGAGCTTTAACACAAACATCTACCTTTTGGAGCTTCATCTACCTTGCAGCTGTATGACGAATCGTATAACGTGATGGTATGTGAAAGTGAAATATTCTCCGTGTCAGTTTCCATCTCTAACAATCAGAGCAGTGTAGAAAACACTGAACCGGTGCTGAACGTCACTTTCTCCAGCGACAGTGACAAACGGCGGCGGCGGCGGTTCGTCGCCTCAGCTGTCGCTAATTAATATTAATTCTGTCAGTGTGTTGGTGACAGGCCTGAATTACAGCCAGCTCGCTGTGTGCTGCTGTTTAGTGCTTGTCAGAAACTGTTTGCTGGATTTATCAGAACTAAAGAAACAAACAGAGTGAGACGTCGTCTCTCCAGCGCATCACGTCCTGGGTCCTGTTATAATACGAAGGGCGTTGTTAGTGACGCATCAACCTTCTAGGAATGTGGGCTTCTGCTCCAGGCTGGGGCGCAGTACTGGGCTACAGAGAAGACGAGGGCTTGGGTAGAGATACGCAGTTCCTTGCAGAGGCAGCCCAGGTCGTGCCAGCAAGGCGGTGAATAAGCGAGACCCTTAAAGGGATAGTAGCATTTTTTTAAAGTGGGGTTGTATGATCTACAAATAGCCCCTAAGTACTTTAATTGCAGTAGAAGACTCTCTGCACTCCTCCCGTTAGCAACGCCAGCCCATAATAGCCCTGCCCAGAGATTTACAACATAGTGTTGTGAACAGACCCAAAGAAACGGCCTATTTTCACGGCCTAAAAGAGGTTTTACCTGAAAAAAAGAAACACAGTTCCATTGTTCGCTATAATATAATTTTTTCCAGCCCTTCAAAGTGCAGGAAAAACACAGTTTTTATTTGGAACTAACCAACTGCTGATCGGCGGGCGCTAACCCTGGGCAGAGAGGGATACGTGAGTTTATTTTATTTTTTATTTAGCGAATGCAAAGTCTTTCAGCCAAGCAGTTGCCTCCTGATTTGCTGTGTGGAGGGTGACCAATCCTCCTCTCAGTCGTTGGAGAGGGCAGGCTTCAATGATATGTTCCATGGTCTGCTCCTCTCCACAAGAGCACAGTGGGCTAGGGCTGCTGCCCCATCTGTGAAGGCAAGCACGGGCCATGTCCAGTCCTGAACCTGTTGAGGGTTGACCACTGTCTCCTTGGGAGGTCGGTGCCGGGGACCTGTTGAGTAGGGTCTGACACTAGGTGTTTATTAGGGACCTCCTTGGATGCCCACTCCTTTTTCCAGGCTGATACGTGAGTTGGTTAGGTCCAAATAAAAACTGTGTTTTTCCTGCACTTTGAAGGGCTGGAAAAAATTATATTATAGAGAACAATGGAACTGTGTATTTTTTTTTCAGGTAAAACCTCTTTTAGGCCGTGAAAATAGGCCGTTTCTTTGAGCTGGGGAGCTATGAGCAAGCCCACACCAGCTCGCTGCCTCTCACCGTGGGCAACTCCAGACTGAAAGAGAGTCCAGCGTCATGTCACTGTCAGCGAGGAAACTGAACTTTGATTCATATATCATCAATAGTTCCAGCTTGTAAACTTTATATTCTTTAACAGAATAATGAAACAGGCTGTTTAATCAGTGTTCATGTAAATATAATAACGTACAGGCTCAGACTGATTCACGCTGTTAAAATATTAAAGGAGTCAGGTCGAGTTCAGGCGAACGCAAGCACAACAATAAATGTGTTCACTTCCTGTCCATCACTCAGTTTGATTGACAGCTCCTGAGTAAAGGTCAACCCTCGGCCTCAGCGGCTGTGAGGTCATGAATCTCCCTCGTCGCTCACACCAACACTAATAATCGGAATAAAACCAATAAAACCAACATCGCCTTCTCTGAGTTCACCGCCTGTCCTCGAACGCCTCGCCTCGTTTAATATTCATGAGCTGTGGGCGGGGCTGAAGGTCAGGAAGGTAGTTGAGTGACCCCCACCCCCCCACTCCCCCCTTCCCCCCAAAATAACCAAAAAAACATCATGAATATTAATGAATGCAGAGCAGAGAATGAGCTCGTTAATATTCATGAGGCGGTGGCCGTAACCGGCGCCGCTAAACAGCTCCAGTGGCATTTAGAGGCCAAGTTTGTCTTTATGTGTTCATAAAGTAGTTTATTCACACACAATCACACACACACACACTCTCTCTCCACAGAGGGCTTTTACATCAGAGGGTTAAAGATCAACGCTACATCAGGATCTGGCGTCAAAATTGAATTCATGTCCCACAATGCACCTCTGTGAACAGAACGTCTCTCTCTCTCTCAATTCAATTCAATTCAATTCAATTCAAATTTGCTTTATTGGCATGACAGTTAAAAGAACTATGTTGCCAAAGCATTAGGAATCAATGACACAATACAATTCATGAAACCAAATATATAAGCAATATACAAATAAATAAAAAGTATACATAAAATGATTTACCCTATGCGTGTGTGTGAGCATGCTCGTGTGTGCTGATCAAGTTCTCTCTCTCTCTTATACACAGTCTAAATGAAATTAAACTTAAAAAATAAATAATATTCTCTGTCTCTGTGTCTCTCAGGGCGGGCTACCTCCCTCAGGGCGTTCCCCTGCAGCTGATTGGCTACCTGCCCGAGGAGCCGTCCTTCCTGCCGTGGCACGCCGCCAGCCGGGCGCTGTACCAGCTGGACAAACTGCTGGACCGCACGGAGGAGTACAGCCTGTTCAGTGTAAACGACCAATCCATCAATTAGCCTCCATCTCAATCAGTCAATCAATCAATCAGTCAGTCAGTCAGTCAGTCAGTCGGCCCGTTAGCAGGATAAACTGTCTGTTTAGGGCTGACAGCTGGGAGTCGGTTAATTAACGCTTAATGGTGTGTGTGTGTGTGTGTGTGTGTTATTGCAGGACTACGTGTTGAAGCAGGTTGCGTCGCGCTACCATCAGATGGGTTGGCCCACCAACGGCCCCGGCAACGAGGGAAACGTCCTGCAGGCGTCCTACCAGACCGAGTACGCAACACACAGTCCAACACCTGGGCTCATCATAAACTACACTATAAAATGTTAAAGGGATAGTTCACACAAAATTCAAATTTCACTCATTATCAACTCACCCTCATGTAGACTAAGGGCTGGGAGAAGTTTCAGAGTCCTCCGTGCCTTCTCTGAGTTACAGGGGGTCTCGGTGTAGCAGTATTTGTTCATATAATGGTTGTCAATGGATACCAACTTTCTTCGTCCAAAAAGACACACCAAAAAACATCCAAATACCTCCATAGTGCTCGCCTGTAATGAAGCCCCGAAATGAGAAATTGTTCCTGTGTCAGTGCAAATCCTGAGACACTGGGAGCTTCCACTACAAACAAGCTTAAAATATAGACTTATTTGATTTTTTTCGGAACAATTTCTCATATCGGGGCTTCAATACAAGAGGGACATTACAGACGAACAGCATGGAGGTATTTGGATGTTTTTTGGTGTGTCTTTTTGGACGAAGACAGTTGGTATCCATTGACAACCATTATATGGACAAATACTGCTGCGCGGACCCCGTAACTCAGAGAAGGCACGGAGGACTCTGAAACTTCTCCCAGCCCTTAATCGACATGAGGATGAGTAGATAATGAGTGAAATTTGAATTTTGGGTGAACTATCACTTTAATTTTCCAGTTTGATATATGAACATGTGTGTTTTGTGTGTGTGTGTGTGTGCAGGGAGCTGCAGAGGGAGCTCATCATGTTGGCGTGTAGCTTTGGGAACAAACAGTGTCACCGTCAGGCTGTCGCCTACATCTCTGACTGGATCAGCAGCAACAAGAACAGGTACGACCACATAGACTATACGACCATATTTGGGAGTCAAACAGCCATTCATTTATCCATCCATCCATCCATCCATCCATCCATCCATCCAAACATCTATCTTAACTATCAATCCATTCATCCATCCATCCATCCATCCATTCATCCATCCAAACATCTATCCAAATATCCATCCATCCAATCAACCAACCAACCATCCATCCATCCATCCATCCATCCATCCATCCATCCATCCATTCAAACATCCATCCATCCATTCAAACATCCAACCATCCATCCATCCATCCATCCATCCATCCATCCATCCATCCATCCAACCAACCAACATCCATCTATCCAAACATCCATCCATTCAACCATCCATCCATCCATCCATCCATCCATCCATCCATCCATCCATCCATCCATTCATCCATCCAAACATCCAACTATCCATCCATCCATCCAAACATCTATCCAAACATCCATCCATCCATCCATCCAACCAACCAACCAACCATCCATCTATCCAAACATCCATCCATTCATCCATTCATCCATCCATCCATCCATCCATCCATCCATCCATCCATCCATCCATCCATCCATCCATCCATCCATCCATCCATCCATCCATCCATCCAACCAACCAACCAACCATCCATCTATCCAAACATCCATCCATCCATCCATCCATCTTAACATCCATCCGTCTCTCTGCCGTCCACTCGTCTCCTCTAACTTCTCTCTTTCATCTTCTGCCGGCGGCTTCGTTCCACAACATGAAGTTTTTTCAAACAGGAAGTGAAGCAGCTCCAGGTGCTGCAGCTGTGAACAGGACGCTAATCAGAGGCTTTAACATTAAATTAAACATCTCCACATTAAACACTGTCAGATTCTGTTAATGAAGGAGGACGACACAGTTCAACAAAACACTTCTCCTCAGAGCTTCTTCCATCCGCTCCAGGTTTTTTTTCCACTCCTTTTCAAACCTTCGTTGTTTTTCGCCGCCGACCATATGGCAGCATTTTTTCTTTTTTGGAAAAGCTTCGTCTCTCCGTCCTCCCTCGTCCAACACGAGTCTGGCCTCTCTCCTCTTTTTTTGTTATTTGTAAAAGCAAACCATTTGCAGTCGTGGCAGAGTGCCAGTTGAATCCATATTCATGCAGGATTAATCCTCCCAGGGGAGATTTTTTTTTTAATACTTCATGCTCTATTCAGTGATTTTAATCCCATCTGCAGAGCACATGTATGTGGTTTTTCCTCCGAGGTTTTAATTACAAAGCTGCTTTTTATTGAAGCGTTTTGTCAGGAAAGACCTGGTTTGACCCGGCGCCGATTATGTAACAAACCCTGATTATGAGGCAAAGAGCTGGACGGCCGACCTGAGTCACACCTGAACGTCTCCTCCATCACCACGGTGATAGAAAAAACTGACGACGGGGCTGAAATCCCCTCCAGAACAATGAGTCTAATTACTGCAGAGAGCAGCTAATATTTTAACACCCACCTCCCTCTGGAATATATTAATCATGTCCCACCGGGGTTTTAGTCTAAATGAAGCTTCTCAATGAATCACAAAAGATCAGCTTTCAAATTTGTCTTTGAAGCAGCTGTGGCCACGTCTGGATCCGGCTGAGAGGAGAAAAGAGGAGAGTTAAAGGTCTCACATAGTAGGAAAAGATTTGCGATGTCATTCTTATTCTGTTCCCTTATCCTGAGGCCTCTAGGATTTAGATATAAATTGATAAAATAACATCACAAACTGAGCCTTTAAAACCAGCCGTCAGGACTTCCTGTGACTTTGTGATGTCACAACAAAGCCCCGCCCCCTCACCACCTGGACCCAAACATCCATTTAACACTTTGAAGGATTTGGTTGCTCTGAAATCTGCTCTATTTTTATTGGACCACTCTGAACACAGTCAGCCAATCCCTGAGGGTCTGATGACTGTTTCGTTGTGACATCAACCGTATGGGACCTTTAAAAGTTATCACTTCCTGTCCTCGTTGCAAACTTTGGTACAAACTCGTACAAACTTTTGGGGATTAAAAAAAAAAAAAAAATCCCAACCGATTTTTTTTTCCCCGTCTTCACATCAGGACTGAACTCGTCCCCAGTCGCTGAAGAAAAACACATTTTCCTCCTGTGATGGCACCGACAGACCCAGATGGTGGGAACTTACAGAGTCGTTAATAGAAAGTGACAAACAGACATAAGCCAGAGTTTGATTTGGACTCGGCTCAGCTCCGAGTCCCCGCTCGGTTTAGACTCGGTGGTCTGGGGATTCAGCCGCCGTCGTGGTCGTACTTCAGCACAATTACACGACATACATCCACACACAGACCCATAAGCCTCTGCTGCTGCAGGGTATTTACTTCCCACACACACACACACATACACACTCACACTCACACTCTTCACTATGAGCACATAAGCCACAGTAGCTGATGGTCGCTCGTCTTGTAAACTCAGTTTGTCCAGCGGCTGGAGGCTGAGCCGCCGACAGGACCGAGGTTCTCAGGAGAGCGACGGCAGAAAAGTCATAAAGCACCGGAGTCGTAGAGGATGAGAGCCTCTCCAGCTCCTCTGCTGTATTTCACCTTTATCTAATTCTCAATGAATCATCACAAACTCTCATTTCCAATAAAAAACTACAGTGACAAACTGTTTATTATAGTTTTAAACTGGACCAAAGTCACAGTCGCGTTGCGTTTGAGTGAACGATGTGAAATATTTCAGGCACAGAAGCAGAGAAGTTTGTTCATGACCCGACCAATTCTTATGTGACCAATTCTCTAAAGTGCTGAGGAACGATGTTGACTTTATAAATTAAAAAAAGGACCAATATACCTCTACATATCTCACCTGACCTGACAGGTGAAGGTCGTCTCTCCAACTTTACTTTCAGAATCAGAATTACTTTATTGGTCCCCAGAAAGCTCCTAGTCAGTAATAATAAGAGTTAGACTGAACAAAGATATGAGTAGATAAATATTAACAAAATAAAATACTTCATACACAGATAGATAAAAATATAAAATAAATAAACACAGTATAGGTGGTGCAGGTGGCTCTTTGACAGTTTTAATGATCTTCAGTGAAGGTTTTGAGCACCTGAGTTGAACACATGTTTTTTCCGTGAGTCCTTAAAGCAGAAGTAAGTGATCCGGTGGTTTTGGCTAACTTCCTGTCAGCAGATGGAGTTAGCAGTCCCCTCCCTCGTCCCTACGTCACCACATTCACGCGCATCCCTTGGCTGCACACACAGAGAGGACCGCCCCTTTATGCCGTTCTCTCTCCTCATTGGATAAAGGTTGTAGGATACAAGGAAAGTTTTCTCCTCGGCTTACAGCAGAGCAGAGTGACTGACAGACCCGTGTTTCAGACCAAACACTCTATAGAAGTGATTGCTGTCGGAAGATAGAACTATTTAAGACTTATATTAACACAAATATTCCGCTTACTTCTGCTTTAAAGGGACTACAAGGAGTTTCAGAAAGCGAAGTGTCTTCACACTACATTTCCCATGAGCCTCCGCACACACGGTGAAATGCAAGACGGACGAAAGCAAAAACATTTGCCAAAAATGTTTTCATTCATCAAGAACGAAAGTCGGAGGTTGGAAGACGATCAGATACCGTCGTAGTTCCGACCATAAACAATGCCAACTAGCGATCCGGTGTCCGGGAAACCAAAACTAGGAAACCACTAGACCACTAAACCACTAAATAATAATATCAAAATAACTATAAAGACAAAACAATATATTTATCTGCAATGGACCCATTAACAAGTGGTAGCGTAGATTCATCCACAGTAATATGAGACTCTTTTAGAACCAGAAGCAAACTCCTCGTTGTCCCTTTAAGTTGATTTAACGGGCGGAGTCGAGTGATTCCCAACATCCAAAGTGACATTTCAAGGGGCGGAGTCTGGAGACGGACGGAGCAGGAAGACATATGGACAGACAGACAGAGCAGATGGTGGAGAGACATGTTTACTGTCAGGAAGGGAAGGAACGAGAGGGAGGGAGAGATATTTCAGGAGGAGGAGAAGAAGAAGAGCTTCAGGACACGAAAGACTGATAAAACACACACACACACACACACAGTGAGAGAGAGTGTGTTCGTTAATGGGTTCAGAACCATCTGGAGGAACCAGAGACGTTTCTCCCTCCAGTTTGTAAATTCAACAGAGAAAAACTCTCCTTCATCATCATCATCATCATCATCATCATCATCATCATCATCATCATCATCATCATCATCATCATCATCATCATCATCATCATCACTGTTGTTTCCTTTGGGCAGAGTGGGAGGAGCATCTTCATCATCGCCATCAGCAGCATCACGTTGTGTTTTAGACACACACCTCAGCGCAGTGTTGGCAGCTGTCGTCTGAGAAGCACTTAAATGCCACAGTCAGTGTGCGTGTGCGTGTGTGTGTGTGTGTGTGTGTGAGGTTTGCTCTTAAGTGGAGCATCTCTAAAATGATTTCCCAGGTCGCTGAATGATGTAATTGTCCCTGCATCACTCACTCTGCACTCACACACATAATGAATAGACACTCACTGTCACACACACACACACACACACACACACTCGTATGGTGTGTGTATAATTTTGCTGCCAGCTGAGTTCACTGTATTGTGATGAAAGTTTTTAGTTTTGGTTTATTGACAATTTAGGTCAAGTATAAACACACACACACATTATAATGGTTGCTTTACTGATGATGTAGCCACAGACCAGCTGAGGTATGGCGTGTGTGTGACATTGTCAGCCAACTGCAGATACAGTATATACCTGTACTGACTCTACTTCCCGTTCACTGCAGTAAACAGGATGTAACTGAGCCTTAAAACCAGCCGTCAAGACTTCCTGTCACTTTGTGATGTCACAACAAAGCAGTCACCCAAAGCTCCGCCCCCTTCCACCCCTTTGGACCCAAACATCCATTTAACACTTTGCAGGATTTGGTTTCCCTTTGAAATCTGCTCTATTTATATCGGATCAATCATTTAAAGGTGTAATATGTAGGAATTCCCCCCATCTAGCGGTGCGGTTGCATATCAGAACGTATTCTTGATGTTGCATTCAGGTGAAATGGGGCAGACGTCAGACAGACAACAGACGCTGCATGTAACAGGATAAACAAGCGTCTATGTAAACAAGTGGTCCGCCAGCACGAGGCAAAACAATACAGGCACAGTGACAATATGTTGTCATGGTGATGTGGTATTGTTTTACCGTCTTTCTCTGGTGGAGTAAAATGACATCCGGTTGGTTTGCCGACGGCCGTCTGCCTGACTGCACCTGAATGCAACACCAGTGCCTCTGTCCTTCCTCACACTACACAGTGGTGACAGTTTTAACAGGCCGAGCCCACAGCTCCGCTCAGTTTCCGTGGTTACCTACGGTCACGCTGCCACTCAACGTAAAAAATGGCGATGCAACATGGCCGCCTCGGTTCGGTGCGTCGCCCACTTATGTATTTGTAACGACTTGTAACAACTCATTCTAAGGAACCAGAAAGCTTTACTTTGTATGTGGGTGTGATTCCACTTCAGTGAAATACGTATTTATGAAAGACAGATTTGATTTTTGCTAATAAAAAGCCAAATAAGTTACATACTGGGGCTTTAAACTGTCAGCCAATCAGAAGAGAGGCTCAGTGACAGCTTTGTTGTGACATCACAAAGAGACAGGAAGTTCTCAGCACCAGAAAACCACAGTGAACTGAGATTATGGGACTTATTCCAACACATTGATTCAGTCCATGTGTCTTTGTCCCTGAGTTCATGATGACATCGTCTCTCCTCACCTGTCCTCCTCCTCCTCACCTGTCCCCCTGACTCTCATGACTTCCCGTCTCTCGCAGGATTCCTCCGAACATCAGAGACATCGTCTACTGCACCGGCGTCAGTCTGATGGACGAGGACGTGTGGGAGTTCATCTGGATGAAGTTCCACTCCACCAATGCCGTCTCAGAGAAGAAGATCCTGCTGGAGGCGCTCACCTGCTCCGACAACACCTTCCTCCTCAACAGGTACGACAGGACCATGATCAGAACATAATCAATAATCAATAATCACACTCTGGTCACTTCTTCTAAAGGTTTGAGACTCTTTTATCTCAGTGTTTGGTCTCCACCAGCTGTTGAGGGAAACATCTGGATCAGTTCTGAGATGTAAAAACTGTCTCCATTCATCACTTTTGATCTGATCTCACTTCCTATATTAAAGGAGACTTACGGTGAATTCCAATTCCCTCAATCTTAACCTTCAAATTAAGTTGAGGGACAAGTTTAAGGGCTTGGGAGCAAAGGCTACCCAGAATGCAGTATTTTCATTGTTAATAGAGATATATATATTATGAAAACCATTGTATTATCTTAGTTTAGGTCCATTTTATGGATTATTCACCTCATTGTTGCATATAATAACATTTATTTTTTATTTTACAATCTTTTGTCAATAGCCGGCCAGTGCGGATGAGCAGTGATGCTATCGTTTAGTTACAAAATGTTCATTTTTCTCGGTGGTAATGTAGTTGTTAAGTTGTTTTTGTCAAGATACAGCCTACGTAAAATGTTTGACCGGGCTGATGTCATATCCCGTAGCCACAGACGTTTATCTAACAATAGTTACAGCTGGTGTTTACCTTTCAATAAGCTGTGGTATGCAGTGACTTTCAGCTGAATATGTCCATCGTTGTGGTATTTATACAGATTATTTGTTTGAATATCAATTTATAACTACCTTATAGGCTACGAAAAAACCTCCTCATTTCATCCACTATAAACAGCCCTGTTCAGACCGGCTGGTTTCAGTGCCTGTCCCTTTAAATGCAAATGAGTCACTGCTCACTAGGCCACGCCCCCCTCTACTAATGACATCACTAGATGACAACTGAGGGAACAGCTAGTCAAAAAAACACATGGAAATTACTGAAAATTACTGATTTATTTGTCAGTTCTCACATTTTCTGTATCAGAAGGAAAAACAAAGAGTGATATTTCTATAACACGTCTCCTTTAAATCTATGAATCAGTTGTTATCAGTGGTTCTGCTGCAGTGTGCTCTTTTCCATTTGAATTAGTGACGTGTCAAAGGACGTCGGTACAGTAGGTCAGAGTCACCTTGTGTTGTCTTTATTATTAATATAAATGCTGCTCGTGTTAAAACGTGAGGTCCTTGAACGCAGCACGAGGCGTTTCCAGTCAGTTCCCAGGTTTAAATGATGGAGGAGAAACTCGATGCAAATTGAATGAAAGGTTCAGTGAAAATTTGCCCGAGGCCTCACAACGTACATTAATCTACCCAACGTGTGTGTGTGTGTGTGTGTGTGTGAGTGTGTGTATCAGTGTGTGTGTCTGTGAGTGTGTTATCAGTAGAGTAATTTATCGGGAGCTGCTACTATCTCTCTCTCGTTCCGAAAAATAGCGAGGATGGATCTCACACACACTCTGAACTGTACACTGGGATAGATTGGTGTGTGTGTCTGTGTGTGTGTGTGTGTGTGTGTGTGTGTGTGTGTGTGTGTAGCTGCTATCTGAACATGCAGTACTACCTCTCTGATTGCAGAACAGTTTACTGGGGCTGGAAAATCAATACCACACACACACACACACACACACACACAGAGGGGAAAAAAAACTCTCTCCACAGCACAGACACACACTGATTGGTCACACAGGAAATAGTTTCAGCACAGAGGGATTGTGGGAAAAGAGAGAGAAAATTGATTTGGGGGTTTAATGAAAAGACAGCCGCTATAAACAACCAGCTCACACACACAGACAGACACACACACACACACAAACACACACTCACACACAAAGGAAACAGGAAGTAAAGGGAGATGAGGGAAACACAGCTGGATGAGTGAACATCAGTCGTTTCTTTATAAACCTGGATCGTCGTCTTCACACGTTTGAATGAACTCTGTTAATCCCTCAACTCCCTCACTTTATTTGTTTGACATCTTAAAGGGATAGTTGAACATTTTGGCAAATTGGCCCATTGCCATAATCCCTATAGTCATAGCAGTAGGTTCGTTACCTTTAATTGTCGGTGCAAGCTGTTTTTAGAACGGCGGAGCAGAGCCGTGAGCTGCTCAGAGCTACGCTACGGAGGCTCATGGGATTTCTTGGTTTCCCTCATCAAACTCGTCAAATACACAATCCAACAAACTTTCTGGTTTGTGTAGTGCATCGTCATGTGTATCACCATTTGTATTGTATTTATTGTATTGTTTTTATTCCTTGTGACGTACTGTTGTATTTTATTTATTTATTAGGGACTACGGACGTAAATTAGCGGCTCGGCTATAATCCGGCATATTTACTGGAGCATTTTTTATACCAATGTTCATTGATATCCCTATTCAAATAAAATATTTATTATTATTATTAACAACTCCACAACGCTCTGGTGGACAAGTTGTGACCTGCACATTCACCACGCTATGAGATAATAACACAACGTTACCAGACAGAGTTGTTTTAGAGGGAAATACATGCAAAACCACTGATTCGCATTCCAGTCGGGGGCAGTTTTTCATCAAGCAGTCTCTGTATTTCCCTCTTAAACAACTCTGTCTGGTAACGTTGTGTTATTATGGGATGTTGAAACATTAAGATTTCGGAACAATGGGTAATTTTTGAAATAATGGGATGTCAGAGTTATGAGCAGACCCCAGATTAAAATGGCTAAACATGTCGGTATGCTAGCATGTTAGCTCTTACATCCTAACCTGCATTGGCTCCGTTAAAGAAGAGCTGTGTGTGTCTCCTAGGTTACTGAACCTGTCTCTGACCTCTGACCTGGTCCCGGAGCAGGACGTGATCGACGTCATCATCCACGTGGGTCGGAACTCGCAGGGTCGAAACCTGGCCTGGAAGTACTTCAGAGAAAAGTGGGACATCCTGAACGCCCGGTGAGAGGAGAGAAAGACGCCGCAGCACCATCGCGTCGTGTTTTCAGTCGTTTGATCGATTTATAATAATAAATATTGATCCTCTGTGTCTCTGAGCAGTTACGGCGAAGCTCTGTTCATGAACTCCAAGCTCATCGGCGGCGTCACAGAGTTCCTGAACACGGAGAAAGAACTCGCTGAGGTAACCACACACACACACACACACACACTCACACACACCGGACTCACCTTCACACTAAGAAGCTCCAATCAGTCACATTAAGGCGGTAAAAACCAGTCACACTGAGGCAGATTTAACTCGGCTCAGCGTGAAGCCTGTGACCTGACGACCTGAGGAACCAGTCCTCGCTCCGAGGCCATGAAAAAAAAAAGAAATAAAACTAAATGATGAATCCAGCCACTTCCTGTTGTTCTGTGTTTTCCACACCGTGTGGCCGGTGGTTTTTTTACTCATTATGCAGCAAAGAGCCCATTTCCCTGATCTTCAACACACCAGATGATGATGATGAATGAATGAATGATTTTAGTGTGTTTATTTTCACATAACACAAATATATCAAATTAATAAAGGACAAGCCAATATTCAAACAATATGCAAACAAATAATTAATACTCAAAAAGCAGTGAGTAGAACTAAAACCTTTTCGCTCTCACCTCTTCTCACTAAATGAATACATGATAATCTGCTTCCTCTCAATGAGCCTGTGTAAACACAAGTGCAACAAAACCCTATACCACCTAGTAACTACCAACATTTACTTCATTTCTATTAGGCTTGGGCGGTATTACGTATTAATACCGTAAACTGCAGGTGTTTAAAAATAGCAACGGTATCAGTTTCAATACCGTCATGAAAAAATGTAATGCACTTATATAGGAGATAAGGATTAAATATTAAATAAAAGTCATTTAATGCCTAAAATTGAATATATGTCCAGTAGCACTTATGTGTGGTTGAATTTTCAGTTAGTTATTATGGTTTAGCCTACTTTCTCAATTTTGACAAGACATGGCTCCAAATGTTTTTTTTCCTGTGACCAATCGACCAATGACATTTTGGTCTGCTAATGTTGTCTAGTACTCAGTTTCTGAACGGTGAAGACACAAGCCAACAGTTTGGTAATGCCACCTGAGGCTTACGTCATCATTTTTAATTTGTCACGGTAAATGTGGAGGAAGTTTGAAGGTATTTCATAAGGATTCAATCTTTGTATTTCTTATTAAACAGTGTCAAACCTGCTTTATTTCCACTGTCTTACACCACAGATATGCAAAACGTATTGCCTTCTAGTCAAACATCTAGTGTTCATTAATCCTGATCAGATTCTGTTTAGTTCAAGATTATTAAACACAGGCACTTTTTTTTGTCCTCAGACCCTAAAGATTAAAACTGGCTCCATCTCTCTTATTAGTCTCATTAATCCTGTGTTTGGTCCAACGGCTCCGACTGAGACAAAAACTCACCACAAACTCTGAGTCTCTGAATCCAGAGTCAAACTTTAGGAAAATTAGAGGAAAAATGATTCAACTTTAATCAGTGTTTTGTTGGGATTTATCACAGCGAAGCTTCACTGACGTTTTCACACAGACGACACATCAGAAAGTTCATATTTCCACCATAGTAAACTTGACCCTGAACGCCTCACCACGCCCACCAAGTCAGCTGATCAGTTAAATGAACCAATAAAAGAGGTCAGACAGCTGAACCAAGTTGTCATTATAAAACCTGGAGTTTGAATCTGTTAAAGGGATAGTTCACCCAAAATTGAAGTTTCAGAGTCCTCCGTGGCTTCTCTGAGTTACAGGGGGTCTCGGCGTAGCAGTGCATGTCCATATAACGGTTGCAAATGGATACCAACTGTCTTCGTAACAAAAAGACACACCAAAAAACATCCAAATACCTCCATGCTGCTCGTATGTAATGTCCGTCTTGTATTGAAGCCCCGACATGAGAAATTGTTCCGAAAAAAATTAAATAAGTCTATGTTTTAAGCTTGTTTGTAGCGGAAGCTCCCAGTGTTGCTCTGCCGGAATCTCGCGCGATTTGCGAAGCCGTGAACTGGGTGTCAGTGCAAATCACATGAGATTTGGACGGACCAGGAAGAGCAGTGAACTGAGACACTGGGAGCTTCCGCTACAAACAAGCTTAAAACATAGACTTATTTAAATTTTTTTCCGAACAATTTCTCATGTCGGGGCTTCAATACAAGAGGGACATTACATACGAGCAGCATGGAGGTATTTGGATGTTTTTTGGTGTGTCTTTTTGGACGAAGGAAAGTGAGCCCCGTTCTCAACCGTCATATGGACATGCAGTGCTGCACGGAGCCCCGCTGTAACTCAGAGAAGGAACGGAGGACTCTGAAACTTCTCCCAGCCTTTAGTCCACATGAGGGGGAGTAGATAATGAGTGAAATTTGAATTATGGGTGAACTATCCCTTTAAAAAAGGAAAAAGAGAAAGTTGCATTTTTCTCTTTCTATGATTAAGAAGTTTATGTGAAGATGAAAAGTTTTTTTTAACGTTGCTCTGTTGTCAGAGAAGTTTTTATTTAACGAAGTCTCAGCTCGCTTTCAGTCGACTTCACTCCTCTTTCATTTCACTGCTCGGACACTTTTACACTTTCTTATTTGCTTTAATGAATTTCCCTGAAACTCGAGAGAGAGAAATAAAACCAGAGAGTCAGAGGTCGACGGCAGAAAGAAAAAGAAAAACGCTGGTTTTATAATCTACGGACGCTCAAGACCTGACATTCTCCACAAAGAGTCCAGCCAGTTTCTGAATAATGAGCTTTTTCTTTTTCTGATGAGTCGTTTCTGTGTTGACATGGCAACAAAAAAAGCACATCAGCATCGGTGTGAGAGAAACAGCCAAACTGAAATCACCGTGAATTACAACGAGACCCTGAATACAAATAGTGCAACGAATGAGAAGTGTGTGTGTGTGTGTTTTCTAAAGTAATCTGAATATGTTTCTCACAGAGGAGAGACAGGAAATAAAGAGTAAAACTATAGAACAGTGAAGAAGCAGAAGAAAGTTAATGATATGAACTCTGTGAAAGTGAACGGATGGATTTTCTCCTGCGCTCCAGTGAATCTGTCAAACGCTGAGTTTCCTCTTCACTCCTCAACTCTGAAGAAACATTAATTCTCTTCTTCTCCTTCTTCTTCTCCTTCCTCATCCTTCGACAAAGTTTCTCTGTAAAGTTTGTCACCTCTCAGGCAGGAAAACTTCCCGTCTAATCACCGTCCTCTGAGGAAAAGTTCCACTTTGATTCGTCGTCTTTAAACGCTGAGAATTTCACCTCTAATTTTTGCAGCTTTAAAAGCAGTTTCTCTGTGATTATCGGCCCTTTAAAAGACACTTTCGCTTTAATAAGTCGCCGGTTCCTGCTGTAAAATGTCTTTTCCAGCTGTCATTCAAGGCAAAAATCATCTTTTACCCAAACATCTGGTTTTTACCTCGAACGGTTATTTTTAATGGTCAATGATCAAGTCATGAATTTGACCTTTTATATATTTTCTCTTTAACCTTTTATTCTAAATCTTAAATCAGTTTCCTTTTACTCTGTTTTAGGTTTAATTATCTTTAAAAAGCTGCATCATCACCTTCACACTGTGTAACCAAGCACTGAATATCAGATTTAAATCATCTTCATGGAAGTATAAGAAATCACAGGAATGTGTCGCCTAGAAATTAAATGTATGATTGCCGACAGCGTTGTATTCTCTATTATTAAAGGTAGAAATATAACATATAATATCACAGAGTTTTGCCTCAGGTTCGATCTGGTAGAAAAACTAAAACCAGAGGAGGCTGTTTAAAATATTAATGGGCTCAATGGTTTTAATGGGCAGTTGTCCAAATAGTAAATTATCTTTAAGCTGCCACAAACATAATATTTTTAGCCACAGAGCTGAATATTGTTAATTGTATCCAATCCTCTCTTATTATGGGATGTAATTAACATATCTAGTATACATTGGGCTATAATATTTTTGTCTCTTTCTCTCTTTTCCTTCTTTTTCTTGTCCTTTCTTTCCTCAGTTAAAGGAGTTCATCCAGTCCAGTGGCGTGGGGGCGGGGCCTGCGTTACCACGGGCGCTGGAGATCGTCGAGGGCAACGTGCGCTGGCACCGCCTCCACCGGCGCCAGTTCTACCAGTGGCTGCGCAAACCTCCAGGCCCCGCCCTCGGCTAACGCTACGCCCCGGCTAGCTGGAGCGAAGCGACTTTACACTGACTGCTGAGCTCATGCTAATTAGGCGCCGCTAGCTAACGGAGGCAGTCAGACGGAGCGACTGGATGGAGACGAAGACCGACCTGCCTGGTTCTTCAGCTGGTTTTTCTTTTTAAAGAGACTTGATTTCAATTTTTTTTTTTTATAATTTCAGGTGGATTATTTTACCTCCTCCACACGTGGCTGATGTGATTAAACTGGTTTCTGTGCTGTGAAAAGGTGAAGTTATAGCTTCCAGTCAATCGCTTTCTCAGTTGTTGCTAGCTTAGCAGTTAGCTTTAAAACTAGCTGCAGAGAGAGGAATAAAGTTAAATCAAAACAACAGATCAACTTGTTGATACAGATGATATTCTAAAACTTTAAATTCCAAAAAAAAAGCAACATGAGCTTTGATTCCCACCAAAAGCTGTGCAATTACCCAAAATCCGCTCAAGCTAGCTGGTGTGTTAGCTTCTCTTAGCTACAGGTCTGACACTGAGAGGGAACATACCATACCACAGTGTTCTCAGTCATATTCATATCTGTAATGTCCTGCATTTTGATGCTAACCAAAGTGTTTGTAGCCGCTCTTGGCTCACTAAACCAGAGACCCGTAAATATTTAAATCAGACCTCGCTGCATCAGCTGCGTTAAAGCGGTCGACAGTAAAAGGACGATTTCCCAGCAGTGAGCTGGATGTCGATCATTTAAAATGGGCTGTAATTAACACTACATGGACTCGTTGTCCTCTGATCACAGCTCTCAGGGGACTCATTCAGACTCATTAACTCTCCTAAACGTTCACGCTGCTTCAACTTGAATCTAAAGAGCAGCTTCATGTTTGTTTCACAATCAAAAACTGCAACAGTTTGGAAAATATCACCCGTTTTTCAGAGGCTTTTGCTGGCGCCCCGCTTGCCTAACCTTAACTGTACTTTAACAGATCATAATGCCGTTAAGTCTAAAACAAAGAGAACACCCCATGTAGAAGGATAATTGTCCCCTGAACAGCACTGATGTGTTGGTTATTTTTTAACAAGCTGGAAAATGTTTTAAAGCGAAAATGAACTAATGAGGCGAAAACAGTGTTCTCACATAAAAGGTACGATGGGATCTAGGAGAGGTGTATGACATGATTTATTAATTTGTTTGAAGTTAGATCAATAAACCTGAAATGGAAACATTTATCTGCTTTTACCAACAAAAAAAAAAATCCCCAGAACATTGAACAAAATGTATTCCCCAGTCGCTAATTAAAAGTATTGAACTGTCTCCTGTGCAATCTATAGATACATTTAAAGGTCCTCATAGACCCTCAGTTAGCCAATCAGAAAAGGGAAACCTCTCAGTATCTCTTCTGATTGGCTGGCTGTTTTCTGAGAGACCCAATAAAAATAGAGCAGATTTCAGGGAAAATACTCAGAGAAATCAAATCCTAAAAAGGTTGGTTGGTGGGTCCAAGTGGGCGGGGCTTGGTGACTGCTTTGCTGTGACATCATAAAGTTACAGGAAGTCCAGACGGCTGGTTTAAGACCGAAATACAGGCTGTGACCCATAGAACCAAGATCTACCCATATACTGTATGAGAGTATGTTCAAACCTCATCTTACATGGAAAGACCAATATGTTACCGAAATATGAAATAATAATAATAATGTCAGACCAAACAAACAGCTGCAAAATAACTCAAACATATTGATAAAAATAGAGAATAAACACTTTTCTATTGTAGATTTTTACAACACAGAAAACTTGATCAAAACTAGATTCTGATTTTTCCTGCCAAATGTCTTCCTTATTTCTTCTACCTGGATTTTTCCTCTTGGTTTTTAGCTTTTTTTTAGTGAGAGAATCAAAACAGAAATTACAAACACATTGGCCACATGATCTAGGGCATTAAGTTTTGCTTTTCTTTTATTTCAAAATTTAAGCAACATCAGAAACCACTCCTTTAGTTCACCTGCTCACTTTTCTGTTTTAGTTATGAATTTAGTTGTAAATAAAGATTACACTCAATGTTTTACATCACCGCTGACACGTTTTATGTCAAATTGCTCATGTGCACAAGTGTCAACAGAGCGTAAGTGGAATTTTTAGTATAAAAAAAGGGACTGTAAATGATCTCAACATTGTTATTTTCTTATCATTTTTATCCAAATGAGTATGACATGATTCACAGTCACACTTCAGTCACGAATGGTGGAAAGCAAACATGGTATTAAAGGGAAATAGGAAACAACTCGGGGCACATGTTAGAATCGTTTGCCAAAACTTCACATCTATCAGCCAGTGAAGTTTAGTGACCTCATAAAACTTGACAGTGAGAAACTTTTAGGAGTGTAAACGACATGGAGAGACACTTGGAGATTAAAAACCAGAACCAAATAATTTTAAAAAAAGTCTCTGTGGTTTCACAAAAGCACAAAACCTGGAAGGTGTTGATGTAAACACACTGACATCAACTGCTGGACAGAAACTAAAGGCACAACAACAAAACCACTAGATTTTTGCTTTTCTTTTTTCTTTTAAACCAATCAGTGGTTAGTTTTGAATCCACCCACTCTCTTGTCCCCAGATGGAAGAATAATTAAATAAATGGAGGATGAAAAAAAAACGGAGAATGGAAATGGCTGAAAAGACGACACAGCTTTAAGAAACATATTGAAAGTCACTGTTTGCAGACGATGCTGCTGTTTCAATGACTGTTTGTATCGGGACGTGACAGGTTGAAGCTCGTCATCTGTGGACTGGTACACCTCGACTGGAGGATGGACGGAGTGATGGAGTTTACATTGTGATGAATTCTTCTTAATTTTTAACGTCTGGTGAATTTATTGATGTGAATTGAAGGAATTCGTAGCCTGACGGACTTTACATGGCGATGAATCCCAACAGTGTTACGGCAACAGGTTCTTCAATGGCCGACGCTGTTTGTTTCCGATGGATTTTACGCCGCTTTGGGGATTTACATGCTGTGGATTCTTAAGAGAAATGGCTGTATAACTCCAGCTGGACGGGTTTGAGCTGCATGCTGGGCGGTTGGTGGTTCTTCTGTGTGATGGACTATATATATATAAACGTATCGGATTCAGCGACAGTACAACGGACAATGCGATGGATTGTATGGATCAACGGCAGAGTGGATTGTACAGGGTAATGGACTCTACGACAGACGCCATGTTGGATTTTATCAGACTGAACCAAAAGCAGCGGGGGGAAAAAAAGTTTTCTTGGAAGTCCAACTCACAAAGATAAGACTTTTGGGAAACGACTTTAACGTTGAACTTTGGGAAAGTCCAGTGCGATGAAGCTCCGTCCTGTTGAACGGACTTTTTGAAGTTCCTCTGTTCTTCTGTTAGATCCGGCTTTGATGTTAATAACTGAGCCATATATGAATTAATGGGCCTGCCTGCTTCTATACACAGTGTGTGCAGTGATGTGTGCGTGGGTGTGTGTGTGTGTGTGTGTGTTTGAGGAAGATGATGACGATGAAGATAACGGTGGCGAAGAAGACTGTTGTGCCCGTCATGATAATTGAAACTGTGTTAATTAAAATGATTCTGATTAGGATCAGGACTGAGGCTGGTGGTCTGATGATGGTGGTGGTGGTGGTGGAGTTGGTAATGATAATTGTTGATGATGTGAAAAAAAAAAAACTTATCAGTATTATTATAATTATTATGCTAATCATTCAGTGCATTTTGAATCTTTATTGTCCTGTCAGGGAAATCTGGTTTACAGACACCAAGCACACAACAAACTCGCCCCAATGTACAAATCAACACTGTAACTAATGTTTAAAATGTGGGATGTGATGATGATGATGATGATGATGGAGATGAAGATGGTGTTAACGATGATTATGTATGATCATGACGACAACGACGAAAGTGACGAGGACGACCCGGGACCAAAATATGACAGAAGCAGGAAGTTTGCACAGAAGAGTTTAATCCTACTTCCTGTTTGCCCTGCTGTGGTTTCCTGTGTTTTTTTCTGATTGGACAATATTAAAAATGGTTAACCTTGTGTGTGACTCCGTCTGTTTCTGTACAAAACTCACACAACTTTACAAACCTTTTGGTTACTGAGTTTGGACACAAGATCGTCAGGTACAAGATGCCTTCTTGATGGCTTCTTGAACGGTGGAGCAGAGCCGTGAGCTGCTCAGAGCTACGCAGGCTCATGGGATTTCTTGGTTTCCCTCATCAAACTCATCAAATACACAATTCAACAAATTCAAAACGCTCTGGTGGACAAGTTGTGACCTGCACATTCACCACACTATGAGATAATAACACAACGTTACCACACAGAGTTGTTGTAGAGGGAAATACAGAGACTGTTGATGAAAAACTGTCCCTGAAGGCAACGTGCATCAGCGGTTTTGCATGAATTTCCCTCTAAAACAACTCTGTGTGGTAACGTTGTGTTATTATCTCATAGCGTGGTGAATGTGCAGGTCACAACTTGTCCACCAGAGCGTTGTGGAGTTGTTGGATTGTGTATTTGATGAGTTTGATGAGGGAAACCAAGAAATCCCATAATGAGCCTCCGTAGCGTAGCTCTGAGCAGCTCACGGCTCTGCTCCGCCGTTCTAAAAATAGCTTGCACCGACAATTAAAGGTAACAAACCTACTTCTATGACTATAGGGGTTATGGCAATGGACCAATTTGCCAAAATGTTGAACTATCCCTTTAAACTTTTTCCTGAATGAAGTCTGAATTGGACTCCTCGGTTCCTCAGGTGGTTTGGGCTCAACGTCCTCCTGTCGTATCAGCCTGCGACCAATCAGAGGCCTCCCTGACGTTGTCATGTGATGATGCTGCTGTTGTTTTTGTTTCTTTTAGCTTCACTTCTCTTTGTTGTTATTTTTAACAACGTTTGTGAAGGTTCACGTGTCGACAGCTGCAGCGGTGAAGAGCTGCTGCTGCTGCTGCTGCTGGTCGTAGTGGAGTCTGAGTGTGTGACACTTACACTGTTTCAGCGCTGTTGATGTGGCAGGTTGTCATGGAAACAAAGCGAATGTGAGGTGGCCCAGTTTTCCAAAATACATCAGGACAAATTGCAGCTGGCAGAGTTTTTAATTATTTAACTCCAGAGAAGAGGAAGAAGATGAAGAAGAAAGTGACACAGGATTCAAACTAGCAACCTGTGTGTGTGTGTGCATGTGTTTTTGTGTGTGTGTGTGTGTGTGCATGTCTGACATCTCTTTAAACTTCATCCTCACATCCTGATGAACGACTTAGCTGTTTTTCCCACGGCATCATGGGAAATAACACTGTGGATTCACACTGCAAGTTCACAGTGTGTGTGTGTGTGTGTGTGTGTGTGTGTGTGTATGTGTGTGTGTGTGTGTGTGTTTGTGTGTGTGAGAGAGAGATTAATGGGACTCTGGAAGGATGTGACAGAGAGAAAGCAGCTAAACAGATGATAAAGAGAGAGAGAGAGACTGAGGACGACGGTGAAGAGACGAAGTGTCAGTTCAAAGTGAATCTGTTGTTTCTCTCTCGCAGGTAAAAAAAAAAAGGTGAGTTCATCATGAGAAAAAGAGAGAGGAGGAGGAGGAAGAAGAGGAAGAGGACAAGATAGAAGAGAATTGAAGGAAAGAGGAAAAGGGAAAAAGTGAGGAGAAACAGAATATAAAAAGAACGAATTGAGGGAATAAGGATGGGGAAAACGTCAAAAAAAGGAAGAAAAAGAATAAATAAAATAGCTAAAGGGTGTAAGAAAAAGGGAAAGGAAAAAGCAAGGTGATGAAAAAGTGAAAAAATAGGATGGAAAAGAAGAGGGGGAAGAGTGAAAGACAGAAAGAGAATGTAGAGAGAAGGAAGAAAGGGATGAAGGAATGAAATTTGGAAGAAAAAAAGGAAAACATTAAGAAAGAGAGTGAGAAAAATGAAAAGGAAGTTACAAGAGGAAACAATGAGGCGAGTAAAGGAAGAAAGTAACGAGGGATTGGAAAGAGAAAAGCAGAGACAGTCAGGAGAAGAAGAAGAGAGAGAGTGTGAGGAGGAGAAAAAAGAGGAAGAGGACAAGATAAAAGAGAACGGAAGATGAGGAAAAGTGAGGAACAGAGGAGAAAGAGAATATAAAAAGAACAAATGAAGGGAATAAGGATGGGGAAAAAGTCAGAAAAGGAAGAAAAAGAATAAATGAAACAGCTAAAGGATGTAAGAGAAAGGGAAAGGAAAATGCAAGTGAAAGAAGAAGATGGAAAAGAAGAGGAGGAAGAGTGAAAGACAGAAAGAGAATGTAGGAAGAAGGAAGAAAGGAATGAAATTTGGAAGAAAAAAAGTGAAAGAAATGAAGAAAAAGGGAAACGTGTGAGAAAAATTAAACAATGAGACGAGTTAAGGAAGAAAGTAACGAGGGATTGGAAAGAGAAAAGCAGAGAAACAGTCAGAAGAAGAAGGGAGAGAAGAGGAGAAGAGGAAGAGCAGCAGTGTGTAGGTTGTTATTATTCTAAGAGTCGACTGTTCAGAGGAATCCCATTTCAGATAACACACACACACACACACACGGTTTAGTGGAGGACAGGAAGATGGAGAGAGAGAAAAAGAGAGAGAGAGAGTAAACTGTAATTCATTTTCTGATAACAAGCATAATCCTCGGTTTCCACGGTGACGGTTTGACTACAGTCGGCGGAAACAGTGAAGTCATAAAAAACAGACGAAACGTTAAAAAAACTCAACTGTGACTCAACTCTGAGCTCGTTAATGAGCCGAGGACAGAGGAAGAGGAAGAAGAAAGAGAAGAAAGAGAAGGAGATGAAGAAGAGGAGGAGGAGTTTTCACTTTAAGGAAAAAAAAATTGAATTAATTATGATTAAATTCTTGAATAATTGAAGCGTGAAAACAGAGAGTTAGTGGTGGTGGAGACGGAGTAAAACGAGGATGATGATGGTTGAACATGAAAATAAGTTAATTCTCATATTTCAACTCGGAAAAAAACACAAAACCTAAAAATTACAACTGAATTACCAAGATTTGTTCCTAAACATGTCATTTTATTCTTAAAGAGATAGTTCAACATTTTGGCAAATTGGTCCATTGCCATAATCCCTATAGTCATAGCAGTATAAGTTCGTTACCTTTAATTGTCGGTGCAAGCTATTTTTAGAACGGCGGAGCAGAGCCGCGAGATGCTCAGAGCTACGCTACGGAGGCTCATTATGGGATTTCTTGGTTTCCCTCATCAAACTCATCAAATACACAATCCAACAACTCCACAACGCTCTGGTGGACAAGTTGTGACCTGCACATTCACCACGCTATGAGATAATAACACAACGTTACCAGACAGAGTTGTTTTAGAGGGAAATTCATGCAAAACCGCTGATGCACGTTGCCTTCAGGGACAGTTTTTCATCCAGCAGTCTCTGTATTTCCCTCTACAACAACTCTGTCTGGTAACGTTGTGTTATTATCTCATAGCGTGGTGAATGTGCAGGTCACAACTTGTCCACCAGAGCGTTGTGGAGTTGTTGGATTGTGTATTTGATGAGTTTGATGAGGGAAATCAAGAAATCCCATAATGAGCCTCCGTAGCGTAGCTCTGAGCAGCTTGTGGCTCTGCTCCGCCGTTCTAAAAATAGCTTGCAACGACAATTAAAGGTAGCGAATCTACTGCTATAGGGATTCAATGGGCCAATTTGCCAAAATGTTGAACTATCCCTTTAAATAAATTTATATTTGTGGTTCATCCTCTGACGACCACGACTTTGTCTGTTCAACCTGTTCATTCTTCACTGTCTCCAGTCCAGGAATCTGTTGCCATGGTGAAATCACATAATACTCTAGTAGCCTATGTGTGTGTGTGTGTGTGTGTCGCCTCGAGGAAAATCAGCTCAACTTTCATTCATATTGAAATGAAGCAGTGAGTGAGAGGAGAAGAAAGGAGGATTAGGAGAGGAAGAGATAAGAGAGGAGGAGAGGAAGGAAAGGAAGGAAGGAAGGAAGGAAGCATAGGAGAGAGGAGGAGAGTGTGTGACACTATCTGTGTTTCCTTGTTTTGCTGCTGTCAGAGAGAAAACTAATCCACCGTCAACACACACACACACACACACACACTGCTGTCAGTCTGCTGTGCAAAGCAAAAATGATTTTCCACGTCGGAACAAAAGTTTCCTCAGAGGTCGCAGCAGATTTTTAATTAGTTGGAAAATGCACAAGTGAGTCGAGGTTCATCCAGTAAACACACACATACACACACTCACACACACAAACACGCACACACACGCTCATACACACACACACACACGCTCATACACAGCGTGACAGCAGCTGAAGCTCATCCTGGATGTGCAGCTCCGTCCCAATGAGTCAGCAGAGCAGAGACTCTGGTCTCTCATTGGCTCTCGGCTGTGACATCACAGCGTCACGTCTGGTCTGGTCTCACCTGTTCAGATCAGCTGATATGATCACCAGCCAATAGGTGATCAATAATATGATCATATCTCTTAATAATTCATCACTTTATCTTCTCTAAACTGCAGCAGCGACTTTGTTTTGAAGAAAACATGAATGTAACTGATGAGGAAATGTTGTTGGAGATGTTTTGATGTTTAACAGCTTCATTAAACTGATGATTCTCTTCAGACTCTGGTTATTGTGTCATTTATTATTACAGTTTATGAAATATTACTGTGTATTGGTAGAGTTAGAAGTAGCTATATATAAAGTTTATACTTCTATTGACTCGTATCATAAATATGAGAAACCGGAAGCAGCTGTAGCTACCTTTTTTTAATGAAAATCTTTCACCTGACCTGGATGATGTCATCTCTGAGCGGAGCACGGCTTGTTGCTACCGCTAATGCTACGGTTAATTTCTGTGTGTTTCCGACTTGTCAGAACAAAATGAGCAGCTGGATGAAGTTCAGCTTCCACAGGCTTCCTCTCCTCAACCTGGACTCACTAAAGCTCCGGCTAGTTGAGATAAAAATGGACCTGAATGCCGAAGTGGAATCATTATTATCAGAATGAGCCGGGCGGCGCTCAGAGATGACATCATCCAGGTCAGAGGTCAGTAGGTCAACCTACAGACCTCAGATGCTGATAACAGCTAACCCCGGACTCAGAGGGGAATAGCACTAGCCTATCACAACTAAATATTGGTAAAATGAAGGAGTTTCTCTGCAGATAATGTGTTATTTAGAGGCTGCATTCTGCTGCCCTGTAGACTCCATTATACGGATATACGCAGCTCTCGGCTGGAGCTCATTTCATCACAACCACTTGTAATGACACCAAAGTTATCTGGGTGAGTCAATGATCGGATTTTATGCTAGAAATAAGGTCCAGATTGTAAAAAATGGCAATTACCCTTTAAGTTGGAATACTTTGTTTTTCTGTGTTTTTTTTTTGTTTTTGTTTTTCCAGCGGGAAACTTATCATTGGAGTTGTATGTGTGTGAATTGTCTATAAAAGAGGCAGTGTGTGGTTTTTGAGCGTTGACATTGCACTGTTACCACGTGGCTTCTTCATATTGTTTTTTGCTGATAACAAACTAACATTATAAAGTTGTTACAAAAGTAACAACAATTTTCCAACTATTGTTATTTCATACTATGTCATCAGGGAGGAGTGAGCACCGTGCTGTGAAATGACTGATCACTTAAATCAAACCATTAATTAACTTCCAATTAACGTCCAATTTGTAGATGAGGAGAGAGAGAAGAGCTCATGTCTGGAGCAGCATCGTTCACTCATATCAGAATAAATATTTTCTAATTAATTGGCTTTTCTTTTCTTTTCTTTTCTTTTCTTCTTTTTTTTTCAGAAACATTCTCCACCACGCTGTCAGAACCTGATTTTGTTGTATTTTTTACTTTGTTTACTGTAGAAACATGCACCGACTAGACATTAATTAAAGGCCGATCACTTGTGTTCATGTTCTTCACAAACAGCATGAAGGAGACAGAGAGAGAGAGAGACGGAAAGAGAGAGGGAGCTTAGAGGTAAATTGAAATGTTCAGAGTAAATTGGTTGTTTCCTCAAGACAAGTGGAGTAAACGCTGGAAAATGACAGTGTGTGTGTCTGTGTGTGTGTGTGTATGTGTGTAGTAATTATATCAGCAGTCAGGGTTGATGGATGATTGAGGTTCTATCTGCAGCCCGAGGCCCTGAACGCACCACAGCACAATTAATCTGACATCACTACAGTGTGTGTGTGTGTGTGTGTGTGTGTGTGTGTGTGTGTGTGTGTGTGTGTGTGTCATATATTGTCTCTATGTAGCAATTTATGATGGCTGTGTGTGTGTATGTGTGTGTGTGAAGAAAAGTTTCAGTGTTAAACTAACTTCAGCATGTCGGTCGGTGTATGCAGGTCTATTAGTGCCACCGTCAGCGCCACCGTGACGGATGTTTAACAGCGGCATCGAGGTCACGACCAACATGTGTTCGCTGCAGACGTGAAACTCAACACAACTGAGTCTGAGCTTCATGAAAATCTGTTAACTTCATAATAATAATAATAAAAAATAAAAAATAAACGACTCTCGCCTCAAAGCTGTGAGAGGAAACAGAGAAAATGATTTGTTGTTAACACCACACAGTGCACTTAATACAGCTGAAAGCTCATTTAATGTTCATTTATTAGTAAGTTTGAAACATTATTACGACACAAATTAGTAAGGAGATCTATTTCTTAGCTAGATTTATTGAAGAAGCCTGAACTCTGAGACAGAAAACATTATTTCCTACATAAGACTGTTTACTATTAATTGTTTCGGTTATTGTGAAAAATGAATCCATGGAGACATATTTATGAGTAGACCATATTTGAATATATGTATTTATATTGTCTAGCCCGTGCACAGTAGCTTAAATAAACAAATCAATCGATTAATCAATCAGTAAAATGGCACCAAAACTGAAAGTTAAATCCCTACACCCATCAAACTGTTCAAAAAAATGTTGTTTTTTGTCCTAAATTTACCAATAACTTTTAAGAGAAAACAGATTCTTCTGGTAAATGTTTAAAATAGAAGCCGTGATTTATTATCAGTTTTATTTTTTTTAACTAACAGCAATCCCTGTTCTATATACAATGGCTCTAATACACTGTTTATGTAAAACAACTTACATTTTGGAAACACACTGAGCAGGAAAGATCCTCGTTAGCAGCAGCTCAGACTAAATGTCACAAAAATAAACAATACATATTTATAGACCTTTGTCTAAAAATTAAACAAAACTGCACGAGACCCAGGCGGCTTTTTAAATTACCCACCAACCCAATAACTTAAACTGCTTATTTCACAACTCATTAGGCTGCGTTCAGGGCAACTTCAGCTCTGTTGGAAGAAAAATAAAAAGCCCACACAGGCCCAGATTCATTTGAAGGAGCTGGTGTTGCCAACACAGAAGGTTCAGACCTCGTCCAGACAAGAACTGGCAACGAAAAACATGGACTGGAGGAAGGAAAGTGAGAAGAGCCAAACAGGAAGTGACCGAGCATGTTCGCATCAAGACCAGATTGAATTTTCAAAGTAAAACAAAGACCAGCACAAGTCTCTGGTTAACCCTGTTTCCTGTGTTTTATTTTGAAGGGTCATCTATTCTGATTGGCAGACTGTTTAATGAGTGATCCAATCATTTTATAGAGCAGATTTCAGAATAAAACACTCAGAGAAACCAAATCCTGCAAGTTGTTGGATGTTTGGGACCAAGTGGTGAGGGGGCCGGGCTTAGTGTGACTGCTTCGTTGTGACATCACAAAGTGACAGGAAGTCCTGACGGCTGGTTTTAAGGCTCAGTTTCTGAATACAGGCTGTGTGAATTTCTTGGTGGACTGAGGCTTTGATACTTTCACAGTATTAATATAGAACCTAGAGCTACTTTATAATCACACTACACATGGACATCTACCTTTATACTGTATGGAGCTTTAACACAAACATCTACCTTTATACTGTATGGAGCTTTAATACAAACATCTACCTTTATTTTGAAGGAGCTTTAATACAAACATCTACCTACTGTATGGAGCTTTAATACAAACATCTACCTTTATTTTGAAGGAGCTTTAATGTAAACATCTACCTTTATACTGCAGCAGGAGTTTGAAGTCACGTGTCTTTAAGGACACTCTACTCGTGGTTCTTTGGTTTTTTGGTTCTTTGAGATCTGACATTTTAAATAACGATGACCTTCTTATGAGCTCAGGCTCATTACACATACATGAAATCAATCTGGGAGAATCAAAGCGCCGCCTTTTTGCACGTCTGATTTGGTGTGAAGAGGCTTTAAATGCTGCCAGTGTGTCAGATAATAACAATAATTATAACAGTCAGGCTTTGTCACCTTGACTGCGTTTAATTTTGCATGAATTCACTTGAATGCGACTCCGCTCCTCCGACTCTAATGAGCAGTTTCAGTCTCGTGTTGTAATAAAAGGTTCGTGAGACAGAAAATGAAACCTTCCATTCTCCTGCTGTCACACTGCAACAGGCCTGTGTGTCTGTGTGTGTCTCTGTGTGTGCGTGTCTGTGCATGTGTGTGTGTGTGTGTGCTGATAACAGTGCCCGCCTGATAATCAACCACAATTACACACCAACCAAAAGAAACAGACGAAGTGGGTGGAAGGAGGAGAGAACTATTGAAATGGTAATATCTGACACACACGCACACGCACACACACACACACACATTGGGACAGGGAACAAAACATTTCCAGTGGGTTCAGCTCTGAAGGAAGAATCACCTCTGAATGATAAACAGACCGAGCTCATGATTGTCGGCCTTCACATGAATTTAGAAATGAAATGTGAGAAAAGAGGAAATCTGAAGTTTGTCGACAAACTGACTGTATTTTATTATTCTACTGCTGGAGGAAAGAAAAGTGATGTTTAATTGAACAAATAATGAATAGGTGGACGTTATTGATCCAAACTGGGAAATTCTTCCTGAAACAACAGCACAAAGAATCATAAAATGAAGTAGAAATAGGTAAATAAATGATGGAAGCAGGTTAACAAAGTAGTAGAAACATAAATATATAATTACTAACACAATGAAATAACTGTAGCCTATATACAAAATGGACACAA
>NC_140929.1:3460858-3470858 GCF_045865225.1 Trachurus japonicus
TAGCTGTGTCCCAATTCAGGGGCTGCAGCCTTCGGAGGACCCAGCCTACGCGGTCTCCGGAGGCAACGGCTTCGGAGGCTCCTCCGGGGGCCGCATCAACGGTCGGTAAATGGGACGGTCTAGCCTTCAGAGCATTTCCTGATCCGAACGTAAACAACGGCCTAACGTAAACAACGGCCGGACGTTAAACATTTAAAAGTGGCGCTTACAACGGCTCTACCGCTCCTCCGCTCCTCCTCCTCCTTTTTTTTTTTTTTAAAGCAGAACTATGCAGGTCGGCCGGAAATAGCTTGCTCCTTCGTTGGTTTCTCTTTTTTTCCCTCTCCGGAGCTCCCCCACAGTTCTGGTAGGCACATGTCACTGTTGTAAAAAAAAAAAAAAAAAAACTCGCCGCCGCCACCTCCTCCACCCCCCCTACACGTGCTTGTGTTTACTGCTGTTTGCTAAGCCCTGCTAACACCGAGCTAACGCTAACACGGAGCTAATGCTAACACGGAGCTAATGCTAACACAGAGCTAACGCTAACACCGAGCTAACGCTATGCTAACACGGAGCTAACGCTAACACGGCGCTAACGCTAATACAGCCACACACAGGCACAAAGACACAGACATACACACACAGGAATAAAGGTTCCAAAACGCGAAGGTGTGTGTGTGTGTGTCATGATGTAGCCTATTACATTATCTTATAAAAGACCCATGGTGTGTGTATCTGTGTTAGCATTAGCTCCCTGTTAGCCACAAGCTGAACTTCATCAGTAAACATTTCATGTTTCCATGGTTTCCTCCGACTTTCCGAACTCAAACCAATCACGATTCGTGACATGCATGACGTCATATGCGTTCTTATCTCGTACTGCCGTAAGGCAGTTTCTCGCGATACTTCTATCCATTGACGAGATTTGTAACACCGAGACGGACGACTGATCTTGCAAGTGCGGTTTTCAGCCAGTGGGGGGGGTGAGCGCATTGGCCTAGACCCCATTCACCTCATAACAGGTCACTCAACCATCACAGTGACTCTGAGCCACAATAATTACAGCCCAAATCCTGCATAGTTCTGCTTTAAAGAAGTAGAATCAATACAAGGGCAGTTATCATTATAAACAAACCATTGAACAGCAGCCAGGGGGGTAGGCTTCAGGCTATTAAGTGAATAGAGAATAAAGAGCACAGTGATGTGTTTTCATAGCTTTCTTATTAAAAGTTGTCACACACACCTCTGCTCCTCACCTGTGCAGCCAGAGCAGAGCAGAGCAGAGCAGAGCAGAGCTCAGCTCAGCGGGCAGCCACACCTCCGAGCCGCAGAGCCGGCCGGGTTACCGTGGCTACAGCACAGAGCTGCTACGTTCGATAGCTAGCGGCTAGGTTGCTAATAACAACAACGGTGCAGCAAAGCATCTTGGGATACGGGAGGCCGCAAAGGATAGTAGCGGTGCATCCTCCGAATGCAGGGGAAAGGAGGACGCATTTGGAGGCTGCATTTGGAGGACCCTTCGAATTTAGACGAATTGGGACAGCCTTCGCGCAGCGCTGTGACGTAATCGGCCTTCAAATCCACCCTCCGAAGGATGCAGCCCCTGAATTGGGACACAGCTAATGTATGTGTTGAATTTGGTCAAAGGCTCCAGGAATCAGTGTGTTCTTGAGACTGAATTAATGTTTGTATAAAATTTGAAGAAGATGGATGCATGTTTGGATGGATGGATGGGTCGATGGATGGGTGGATGGGTGGATGTTTGGATGGTAGTTGGATGTTTGGATGTTCAACGTTTGGAGGGATGGATGGATGGATGGATGGATGGATGGACTGATGGATAGATGGATATTGGTTGGTTGGATGTTTGGATGGATGGATGGATGGATGTTGGAAGTTTGGATGGATTGATAGATGGATGGATGTTCGAAGTTTGGATGGATGGATGGATGGGTCGATGGATGGATGGATGGATGGATGGATGGATGGATGGATGGATGGATGGATGGGTGGATGTTTGGATGGTAGTTGGATGTTTGGATGGATGGATGGATGGATGTTCAACGTTTGTATGGATGGATGGATGGATGGTAGTTGGATGTTTGGATGGATGGATGGATGGATGGATGGATGGATGGATGTTGGTTGGATGGATGGATGGATGGATGGATGGATGGACTGATGGATGGATGGATGGATGGATGGATGGATGGATGGATGGATGGAAGTTTGGATGATTGATAGATGGATGGGTGTTCGAAGTTCTGATGGATGGATGTTGGAAGTTTGGATGGATGGATGGATGATGGATGTTCGAAGTTTGGATGGATGGATGAAGGGATGTTTGGATGGATCGATGAATGGATGGATGTTCGAAGTTTGGATGGATGAATGGATGGATGGATGTTGGAAGTTTGGATGGATGGATGGATGGATGGATGTTGGAAGTTTGGATTGATATTGGACATTTGGATGGCTGGATGGAAGTTTGGATTTTTGATGTTTGGATGGATGGATGTTGGAAGTTTGATTGGATGGATGGATGTTGGAAGTTTGATTGGATGGATGGATGGATGGATGGATGGATGGATGGATGGATGGATGGATGGATGGATGGATGGTATTGGATTTTGGATGGATGGATGTTGGAAGTTTGGATGGATGGATGGATGGATGGATGGATGGATGGATGGATGGATGAAGGGATGTTTGGATGGATCGATGAATGGATGGATGTTCGAAGTTTGGATGGATGAATGGATGGATGGATGTTGGAAGTTTGGATGGATGGATGGATGGATGGATGGATGGATGGATGGATGGATGGATGGATGGATGGATGGATGGAAGTTTGGATTTTTGATGTTTGGATGGATGGATGTTGGAAGTTTGATTGGATGGATGGATGGATGGATGGATGTTGGTTGGTTGGATGGATGTTTGGAAGTTCGATGTTTGGATGGATAGATGGATGGATGGATGGATGGATAGATAGATAGATGTCACTAAGACATCATAAGAACAGGGCGTTTGGACAGACGACTGTCTTTATTGATTAATATTTTATTAATGATATTAAAGAGGAGGAGTGAGGTGTCTGAGCCCTGGGTCGTGTCTGTCAGGCTGCAGGATCTGTGTTTCAGGGCCGCGGGGCCACATCTGGATCTGGATCAGTGTTGACGCTCAGATGTGTAAAAGTGAACAGAACCAATTTAATATGACAAGGAGAAGAAGAAGTAGATCAGACATGGAGGAAACTCGTTTATTCTGAGCTGAGATCAGTTTTCAGAGCTGTGTTGTCACGGTCACGTTTCAGAAACTCGATCTGATGATTAAAGAGTTAAAAAGATCAAAGCAGGAGGAGGAGGTGGTTTGTTTATTCATCACTGTATTGAAATAGACTCGATCTGTCACCTTCCCTCCTCTAAACATATGTAGCTACTGTGACTGTGACTCTGTGTGTGTGTTGATATAATTAGCTCCTGCAGGATTTCACCACATTTCACAACTCTCCCATAAAATCTATAAGCAGCCGACCAATCAGAGCAGGGCTGAGGACCCCCACCCCCCAACACCCAATCAGCACTTCAGGTTCTCGTCTCCAGCAGCAGGATGTCTCGATGAACCGTCGTCCACACCTCCTGTTTGTTTCTTCCTCCTGCAGACATCACCTCAGGTGTGTGAGCAGCGATCTGTGAAGTTTCTTACTTCTTAACGAGCAACACGTGTGGATTAATTAATTAATTAATTAATTAATGCACCGCTGAAAATAGTCCCGCTTCCACCTGTTTGTTCACACCTACAGTGACCAGAATATCACTGAGCCTCTGAAAAAGAAAACTAAAGATTTACGTCTTCGTTAAGAAGCGACTGAGCGAGGAGAGAGACAGAGATGAGACGGAGGTGAAGACGAACTGATGAACACAAACCACCTCAGCTTCTGTAATTCCATGGCGATGGACGATAGTCGCCACGTCGCCACACGGACGCTATTACTGGTAGCTTCACAGCGTTCATGATGTAGCTTCACCAACTGGTTCTGCATGTTTTAGAAGTGGAGTGAAGTTGATGGGGTCAACTATGTGCCATCAGTACACGTTAAAGGAAAACCTGGCCACTTCCTGTTACCACCGGGGGGCGCTATGAGTGACGTAGGAAATTAATACATCGGGACGTTCAGGGCGGAGCCGTAATCATGTCCACCAAGTTTAAAACTGATTGGATAAAGTATGTGGGTGTGAGAGCTGTTCGAAGTGAAATGGCGAGCAAACGAAAGTCGCCAAAATTCGCAAGGCCCTAGAAGCCACGCCCTTTGACCTACAGACATTCTTTTAATAACTTTTTATCAACATGGCATATAGATGGTCTGTAGCCAATTTGAAGTCAATTGGGCGAAATCTGTAGGAGGAGTTCGTTCAAAAAGGTCAAAAGTTCAAATCAAAATGGCCGACTTCCTGTTGTGATTTCGCCATGTCGTTGAGAGGATTTTTGTGCGTCTTGGCATGTTCTATAAGCCCACCAAATTTCATGCATCTAGGTGAAACACAAAGGCGGGGCTGATGTTTTGAACATTTCTAGGGGGCACCATTTAGCGATTTGGCCACGCCCATTCCCAACAACTTTAAAATATCAAATTTTTCGCGAGGCAATGTCATAACGTTGTCATTAAGTGTCAACCGAATGACACTTAATGACAACGTTATGACATTGACATAATGTTTATGACACATTCATGACCATACCTTCTAGTGAAGTGTTACACAATAAACTAATGCAGATTCACTGAAACCTGTATCTGTGTGGACGGGTTCTTCCTCTACCTCAGCCACTTGTTTGATTACTCGTTACTGAAATAAGTAGCGCCGTTACTAACGCTGTTTATTTATAACGCCGTTTATTCCCATCACTGGTGAACACATCGGCCGTGTTGCCTTCAGTGTCCTCGGGTTTGTTTTTCTTTGCTTTGGCCTGGGAACAAGAGCGATGACGTCACCGAGCTGAGCTCAGGATTGTTCCCTCTGCTCAGCCCAAAGTTTGTATTTGCATACAAATAAAGTTGTAATGGGATTAAATCAAATGTTGCTGGGATTAAAGGAGGCTGCATGCGCTCCATCACTGGCAGTGTTTGTGGAAGGAGAAGAAGACGCTTCGACACGAAATCAAACAAACTGCGGCCAAAAAAACGAACTTTATACAAACACCCAAACAAACAAACAGAGGAGGGAAACGACAGCCAGAACATTTTCTGCTCCTCCTCCTGCAGCAGCAGCAGAGATAAGATCATGAACACCGTCGTCACACTGAGGCGGTGTCACACACATCAGAGTCCATTTCACTGGGAGGCCAGAAATACCAGGGTCAGAGGGCTTTTATTTTGAAACAGATCGATATCGTTCTCACTAACTGTGTTTTTAGATTGAAGTCGGCTGAAAGAGCCAGAGAGCTCTGATCTGCTGGCTACTGATAGCTGTGTGTGCCTGGTGTGTGTGTACGTGTGTGTGTGTGGAGGTTGGAGCAGATAAAGGCACAAGAAGCAATGGACAAGATGACACATGATAACAATGTAACACACACACACACACTGGGAGGCCACATTACCAGTGTGTGACAGCTGATCACCTGTCAGCTCTGGTTTTGCTTCAGGCTGTTTGTGTTTCCAGTCACATATCAATAAAGTATTAATATTTTTATTTATGAATGTAAGAAATGGATGCAGCATCAGCAGCATCATGATTTATTTTATTTTTTATGTGTGTAGCAGTGTTGTATCAATACACAGACGCCTAATATTGATCTTTTATTGTTTTATTTAGTGTTAAGTGTTGTTTCTGCCTGTGTAGGTCAGCCTGTCAGAAATATAACAGATGTTATTTTATTGGATAAAACACAAGTTTTCCTGTCAGGACATAATTTCCATTTGCAACAAGGTCATATATCACAACATATCGCACAATGTTTAAAATTCACACATAAAAACATGAATGAATAAAGAAAACAAAGATGAATCTAATCAAACAGAAGTAAAAAAGTAAAACTTTATAGGTAACATCACAGCATCACGGTCTCTGCTCCTTGTGTGTTTTTATTTTTATTTTTATCTTAGTGACATCAGCAGTCTGTCACCGTGGTAACAGACAGTAACACAACCAGCCCCCCTGTAATCCTCTCAGCAGGCACGCCGATTTTTCCCAGTGGCCACCCGTGGTACTGCAACAAAAAATCCCATGGGGCCCAAAAAGGATTTTTCCCATAGACCGCAATAGTAAAAGAGAAGCCTGTAAAACTGTTCACAGGACACCTCCGGCTGTAACCTCCGTTAATTACTAATCTTTGTATTCTATATTTTTAAGTCATGGACTTTTTATCCGTCAAAATGTTTTCTAACGGTCAGAAAAGCCACAGAAAAGTCTCATTTCTGGCCGTGACGTCACGGCTGTGTCCGTGCACCAGCAGTGCGCGGTCGTGTGTGTCTCGGGACCGAGGATGCCTGAAACTAATGAGACTCTGTCCGGTGCTAAAATCACTCAGAAAAGTGGAAAACACGGCTCAAAGGTGAGTTTTTGTTTGGTCACATCAACTTTATGATAGTTAATGTCTGTTATTAGTCTCTTGTCAACTCGTATTCTTAAACGTAACGTTTTAATTGATGAGATCGCCTCGTAATGACTGCATTTACTGACGTGAAACCGGACTGTTTTACATTACTGCTCCTGTAAAACTCATATTTTTCAGTAATTTTAGCTTGATAAGTCATTTATGCTGTCTGTATGTGTCTGTGTGTGTCAAATGATGTCTGTATGTGTCTGTGTGTGTGTGTCAACAGTGTCTCATCGCGGCTGATGTTCAACACCTGTTGCTCCGTTCACAACGTCAACGTTAATTTATTTTACGGCTTAATTAATGCCACGGTGGTAAAATGTAAACCGAGACATCTCCTCCATGGTCGGTGTGTGTCGTGTGTGTGTCCTGACGGTGCAGCGGCTCCCTGTCTTCACCGGGGCCGGAGGAAGAACCATGGACGTCCTCCTCCTCATCCTCTCTCCCCTCACCGTCGTCAGTGTGTGTTTGTTCAGTGTCAGTATGCTAAATCACTTAAACTCATAATCATATTATTAAATTGTTCGGAAAAAAACAAACATGCTTGTGACTTTTTTCTTCTTCTACCAAATCCAACATCAACTGTGTCTGGGGCATCGTGTTTAATTAAAATGTCTGGTTCTGTAACAGCTGTATTTAGTGGACACTGATATTCTGCGTGTTGTGGAAATATTGTAAGGTTAAACTGTTGAATTACAAGGAGTCTCATCCACCTGAAGCTTAATGATGATGATGAAACTATGAACACAGCCAGTACAGACAATTATTAAAAGGAAGATGCATTTGCCAAAGAGCTCTAACTTTCTTTAATCACAGTGTGGTTGATAAAAACAAAACACGTGTGACTAAGTTTATAATACCTCCACCAACGTCCTGTAACAACTGGTGAACTTTGCAGCAAGTTAAATATATAAAAAAGGTAAGAGTAAAGCCTCATTACATTATTTGAGGTGTTCTGGAGTCATCTCTGTCATGTTTAACAAAAATACAGTTAATTATGATTTATTTTCCATTGTGATTTAAGCTTACAGGTTCGGACTAACTTGTTTTCAGTGTAACATCGTATATTAATTAACTGTCAAAACGATTTAACGATCATAAAAACGACCGTAGTAAACCTACGATCGGCCGTCTTACATTTTAAATCATTATCTTTGTTTTAAAGTCTGTGTGAGTCCTGTAAAAGTCTTAATACTCATTCCTTAAAGCTTCAGTTGGTAACAATTATTCAGTCATATTTGCTGGAACTGTCACTATATTCTGATGGTCAGACATTAAATGAGTAATTTAGGACAAAATCCAACTCCTCTGGCTCCACCTACAGTCTGTAATCGTATTTGCCAAAATCCACCGCGCCCGACGATTCTCCACCAGTCAGGTAGAGGGAGCAGGAGGAGCAGCCAATCGCCGCTCCTACACGTCGTGCTATGGATACGGTACATCTTTTTTTTCTTTTTTTTTTTCTCTGTGGGTGCGTTCATGGCTACTTTGTGTGTGTCTGTGTGTGTGTGGGGCGCTTGGCAGAGGTTCATAAAGGGACCTGACGGAGTATTGTCTTGAAATTTCCGACCAAGTCGCGGAGTTTACTTTCACTTTCGTCAACTTACCAACTGGAGCTTTGGTAAGTTGACGAAAGTGAAAGTAAACTCCGCGACTTGGTCGGAAATTTCAAGACAATACTCCGTCAGGTCCCTTTATGAACCTCTGCCAAGCGCCCCACACACACACAGACACACACAAAGTAGCCATGAACGCACCCACAGAGAAAAAAAAAAAAGAAAAAAAAGATGTACCGTATCCATAGCACGACGTGTAGGAGCGGCGATTGGCTGCTCCTCCTGCTCCCTCTACCTGACTGGTGGAGAATCGTCGGGCGCGGTGGATTTTGGCAAATACGATTACAGGCTGTAGGTGGAGCCAGAGGAGTTGGATTTTGTCCTAAATTACTCATTTAATGTCTGACCATCAGAATATAGTGACAATTCCAGCAAATATGACTGAATAATTGTTACCAACTGAAGCTTTAAATCCACAGTAACACATACATGAACGCGCAGCGCCAAAACTAGAACGGCGGTTGCCTGTTCTCATTGCCCCAGGGCATGATGGGAGACCGCAGAGCATCATGGGGGGTGACTCAACTGCGCATGCTCTATGGGCCCGATAACGCGGAAGTAAACCCGGAAGTCAGAAACTTTTTCGGCGTATGCGCCAGGCGAGCAACTTTCATTGAAATGAACGGCGGCCATTTTCCGGTCCGGTATCCAGTTAATATAATACATCCATGAACACAACATGCAGGGTCCACGTCGAGGATCAGAGGAGACAAATCGGTTCGTAGAAGACGAATCAAAGTCACATCTATGACAACGACGACGGCGGGGGAGGGGACTTTTATTTTGGCGGGGTTTAAAGGAAATGAAACTTTGAGAGGAAAGTTAATTTGACTTTATATTCTGACTCTGTTTACAGTCAGACACATGATGATGATGATGATGATGATGATGATGATGATGATGATGATGATGATACACAGTTTATCATGTCAATAATATTTCAGGAAACGACTGCATTAACTTTTTTATTTCATGGCAAAACAAAATCACATGAACAGACACTTTTTTATTTATTTCCAATTTTTTTTTAAAGCTATTAAACATTATTTTTCCTGACAGGACAATTAAGGGATTACTGAAGCAGACATTAGTCACAGCCTCCTCCTCTCTGTCTCCTGGAAATAACATTAATATTCTGCTCACTTGTTTTGCCCATTAGGTTTAGTGTGTGTTTGTGTGTGTGTGTGTGTGTGTGTGTGTGTGTGTGTGTTTAGCTGTAATTGCAGCCTGGATGATGTTGAGACGTCGTGTTTGGGTGTTGTGGGTCAGAGGACTGGAGGTGGTCGGCTGTGAACTTTGTTGGTAAACCGGTTTAATGAGGAGCAGGCGACGGTTGAGAAATTAAAGATTTTTTAAAAAGCCTAAAATAGAAGATTAATATTATGGGATTAGATGCACTGAAATGAAATGTTTTTGGCCAAAACCAAAAATGGGGACACACTCGGCCACAAAAAATTTGAACCCACTCATGAATAAGCTACAGGCCTGTTGGTATAACTGTAAACTGTAAAATTAAATATGTCCTTTATGTCGCGACCACACGCCACCCTGTGTGCTAAAGATTTAAAGGATAATCAAACTCAAAGTCAAACTTTTTTTTCTCAGATATTTTGCAGAAAAACACACCCACAAATGACGTCAGGATTGAAGCTGAACGTGTTGGCCAACTAGTGGTACCAAGCAGTAACAATATAGGGCAGTAGATTAGATAAAGATATGGGGTGTTTCATCCAAGAACGCTGCCTGTTGCAATAATGCGGGTTAATCATTGATAAGGGTGTTCCACAAGGCTCCACACTGGGTCCGCT
>NC_140929.1:3473358-3601688 GCF_045865225.1 Trachurus japonicus
ACCAAGAAATCCCATAATGAGCCTCCGTAGCGTAGCTCTGAGCAGCTCACGGCTCTGCTCCGCCGTTCTAAAAATAGCTTGCACCGACAATTAAAGGTAACGAACCTACTGCTATGACTATAGGGATTATGGCAATGGGCCAATTTGACAAAATGTTGAACTTTCTCTTTAAACCTTCAGTTTATAAAGTGAAGCGTCAGTTCAGTTTCTGATCAATGATGATCAATGATCAGTGTCGTCACTCTTGCACCATCTCCTCCGTTCACCCGGTGACTCTCTCATTTTATATTTAATGAGCCGCTCAGTGGATGAAATGTTCAGACTAGTTGAAGCATCGAACATCAAACACGGCGTCAAGCTGAGGCTTCGCTTCTATTTGGGAGTTTAGGATGTAGGCTACACTCATTTCTCATCTCTGTTTTAATATTTCACTGAATTATTATGATTTTTATTATATTTCAGCGTTTTAAAAGGAGCAAAAGTACCAAAAGTTTTTCACTGGACGTGTGTGTGTGTGTGTGTCTGCTGCCCGTTGTAAACAAAAACCTGTGTTATAAATAAAACACTTTATCTCCGTTGTGCTCGTTAATGGAGAACAGAAAACTGTGTGTTTCTATTAAAGCGTCCAGTCGTGCAGAACCGGTGTAACAGGGATTTTAAAATGTCACATCACTCAGAGAGAAAAACCTCCCAAACACCAAACACCTCGCAGAGCGCTTTTTATTCTAGAGAAGAGTCTGTTCTCTTTCGGCTGTGACGACGATTAAAGATCAAACTAACTAACGACTAAATAAACGTTTGATTGACATTTAAATAAAGTTTCTTCTTCTCCTTCTTGAAGGTTAAAGATGTGTTTTTTTATTTATTTTTATCTATGTTGAAACAAATAACAAGAATCACGTTGATCCACAGTGTCACTCAATGAACGTTTCCACGGCAACCTGTCGATATCTACTGCCGGACGGCGTCGGACCAGTGTGACCACCGCTGTTTCACATCACAGACCAGCTGTTGCCATGGTGACCACAAAGAGCATTTAATCCCATGTTGGAGAGCGGTCACTGACTTCACTGTCCTCTGTGTGTGTGTGTTTTATTCACACCTTCTTTAATAGATTTTAATAGAACACCCACAATGCAACAGAACAACAAAACAATGAACTCAACACAACAAAATAGATACAACAAAACACACAACTACAAAATAAACAAGTTTGAATAAATGCATAACCACGACAAAAACTATAAACAACAGATAAACATCAGAACAAAAAACACGAAACAAAACAACACAAAACTCAACAATAGACAAAACAAAACACACTACAACAAACAATAAACCACAGAGCAACAAAACAAAATACAACAAAGTACACAATTAAACAATAAACACAACGAAACAAAAATAAGACAAAACAATAAACAGAAAAAAGACACAAAACAACAAAACAAAATACAACAAAACACACAACCAAACAGATGCAACAGAATGACAAAAAACAAAACACAATAAACTACAAAATACAACCAGACAATAGACAAATCAGAACAACAAAAAAACCCACAACAAAACACAACAAGCAGCACATGTGAGTTGATGCATAAACACAACACAAAACAAAACAAAATACAACAAAATCACTCCAAAAAATAAACAATGCATACAACAAGACAACAAAGTAAAAACATATTTTCCTTGAATGAACTCATTGAAGCTGAAATCCAACGTGTCTCCTCACACACACACACACACAGACCGACACACACTCCCTCTGATGGCTGTCGTTACCACGGTTACTCTTGGTTACAGTTTTCCCGCAGGAGAAGGAATCGTTTCACCTCGACACGCGTCAGGATGAAGTTTCTCTCACTTCTCATTAAGACGCTTCATTAAGTGACGAGTCTCTGGTGTCCAGACGTTCTTTAATCTAATTAAACTTTCTCCTGCTGTCGAGTCGTCGTCGCTACGGCGACTCTGTGATCAATGATCAATATCTGTATCAATGTACGGACTGATGACACGCTGACGGACAGAGAGATGGATGCATCTCAGCTCACTCTCTTTCTCTCTCTTTTTTTATTTCCCTGTCACTCAGCTCGCTCCATGTCTCGCCAGGTGTGAAGGTGATGTTTAAATTGCTGTTTGTTTCCACGGCGACCTGTCACACGTCTGAGGTGAAGGGTTTAAAATTACAGACTCAACATGAAAACATACAGAGGCGTTGGAAACGTAAATAATAAAGGTGAAGAGGCTCAGCTATCTAGAAGGGAAAAAAAACATTAAAGGTCCATGTGTCCATAAACCAGCCGTCAAGACTTCCTGTCACTTTGTGATGTCACAACAGAGCAGTCACCCAAAGCCTAGGTTAATGGTTATTAATCAGTTAAAGAGACCCAGAGGAGTTTTCTTTTGGTTCTAAAAGAGTCTCATGTTAATGTGGATGAATCTACGTTACCACTTGTTAATGGCTCCATTTTCGATAAATATATTGTTTTGTCTTTATAGTTATTTTGATATTATTATTTAGTGGTCGACTCGCCCAGCATTTGCATGGGAATAATGCTGCCGGATCGCTAGTTGGCATCATTTATGGTGGGAACTACGACGGTATCTGATCGTCTTCTAACCTCCGACTTTCATCCTTAATTAATGAAATCATTCTTGGCAAATGCTTTCGCTTTCGTCCGTCTTGAACCGGTCCAAGAATTTCACCGTGTGCGCTGAGGCTCATGGGAAATGTAGTGTAAAAACACTTTGCTTTCTAAAACTCGTCGTTGTCCCTTTAACGAGCATCGGTTATCTGTTAAAAAATATTCAGAATGTGCATCCCTACTACAGTAGCATCTGTATATGTATATATAGCCTATTTTGGATCCAACATGGCCGCCGTGGTCCATCTTCCCTCAGAGCTTCTTGGTTTTAAATAAACTCTGATGGTTTGAGTCATGAGTTAGTTTACTCACTCACTCCTGAGAGGTGAAGAGGAGGAGGAGGAGGAGGAGGAGGAAATGTCTACTCCCCCCAGGAAGGGAAATAAAAAGTAAAGAAGAAAAAGGAGAAGAAGAGTTTCCCCCCAGAAGAGAGAAATCAATCAACCTCAACACACCTCTCTCTCTCTCCCTCTCTCTCCCTCTCTCCGTCTGTCTCCCATAAAGACATGAAGACAACAACCAAACTGCATTATTTAAATGTAGCTGTTGCTGAAAAGCTTGCGTAACTGTGAACAGACACACACACACACACACACACACACACTTCAGCTGGGTTTGTGTGTTTGTTGCCCAAAGCATATGTGCGTCTTTTCCTCCCTCTCTCCCTCTCTTTCTCTTTTTTTATCCCCTCCATCCTTCCTCCTCTCTAATCACAGCCTGGCAGACAGCGCACTGGGTGTGTGTGTGTGTGTGTGTGTGTGTGTGTGTGTGTGTGTGTGTGTGTGTGTGTGTGTGTGTGTGTGTACAGAGGCGTGAAGCGTTGAGAAAAACCTGAGGAAATAAATTCAAACCAGAAAGCGAGAAAGAAACGAATTCAGAGAGAATGAGGGGTGTGACAGAGGGAAGGAGGGATGGACGGAGAGAGAGAGGGATGTCAGAGGCCTGGAGACAGAAAAGCAGATGCTGCAGCTGTAAAACACATGAACACACACACACACGCTGGACGAGGACAATGAGAATGTGTGTGTGTGTGTTTATCTGAGCGCAGATGTTCCTCATTTGTTCTAATTATCATTTCTTCAGTCTGTTTATTCTCTAATACAGTGGAGAGACTCACTGGGACGCTGTCGTGATGCCAGTGTTCAATTTTCTTTTATACACCTGTAAATATACAGGTACATACATACACATACTGTAGACTTATACACATGCACACAAACAAAAACTATGTTTATAAAAAGAAAAAAAAAAGATAAAAGTACTGAAAACAAAACAAAAATGAGGCATGTGGCTAAATTTTCGATTTTATTTTATACAGAAACATACATAGGCTATACATATGGGTGTACAACCAGTGCACTATTTGTATTCGGATTCGGATTCGGGCTTTTAAAAAAAACGTTGGATTCGGATTCGTATTCAGGAGAAACCGGAAGTGGGCGCACTGACTTCAGCCGAGCTAGTGCTACGCCGAGCTAGCCGGCTAACTTCCACTTTAGCTCTGGGCTAACTAGAGCGGGAATAAAATAATTTAATCGTGCGGCTCTTCTAGACTTTCCAAACGTAATCGGACTGAATGGATCAAATTCTGGTATAGTGAACGAGTCGTTTCGGGAAGGTTGTGACACTCAAAAAAAAATTTATTTTATAGCCACTTCTTTTCCCATTATTGTCTATGAGAAAAAGTTGTTGAACGGTGACCCTGGAAGTATCGGTGAGCACTTCCTGTCTACTGTAATGCAATGTATGCAGGGAAAACTGTAACATTTCTTTTTCTGCAACATGAACATTAGCATTAGTCCAATCAGAAGCCTCCGAACCGTCTCATCAGTGTGTAGCCTACATGTTTAAGAGATGCCAGTAAAATATAAATGTAAACAGTAAATATTTAAATGTTTTATATATTTTAAATGATCAATTAACGTCCAAACCTATAATTTATACTAGCTATGACTCGTTAGCCCCTCCCCCTACGGCTGCTCTGATTGGCCGTGCTGCTCGATTCAGGAGCCAATCACGCACCAGCAGTCCCCCACCTCACCTACCTCACCTCAGGCTGAATGTGATTGGCTGACAGCTCATTATACACATGACTGAGTTATAATGAGATTGGTTTAGGTGGAATATGCAAATTAGATTAACTGCATCTTATTTATTTATTAAACACAAACTTTGAATAGGAGTCAGAAACACACACACACACACACACACTTTCCTTAGCAACAGACTGAATTCATACGAGACGTTTAAACGCTGCGTCTCTGCGGCCGTTCTCCACTCGTCCACCAATTATCTGTTCAGGACGCCGCCGCTTCGCCAGCACGAAGAACAAAGGAGGAGGACGAGTGTGTGTGTGTGTGTGTGTGTGTGTGTGTGTGTGTGTGTGTGTGTGTGTGTGTGTGAATGATTAAATAGCAGACGAGTCAGACAACACACACTCACGCCCAGGTATCTAATAGTCACACCTGTTTACCCTACAATACAAACAACAAGTCTGTAGTACATGTAGATCTGAGCATTTTGACATTATAGCTTTGTAATTATACTTTTGATTTTGCCTTTTTGCCATTTTTTTTTTCAACGACCTCTATTTTTATATTGGACACAAGAAAACACACAAATCATGCTCATACTTGACCAATAAGCATCAAACAAAAAGTCACAGAAAGTTAAAAAACACCAATTTTCAAATTTTCGCACCTGGTTCTGTTGTCAGAGGAGAAAAAAAGACTTTGAACTTGGACTGAATGCACAATTATCACTGAGACGTCACAACGGTTTTATCTGATGTGGTCCATCACTTAGCCTCACTAGCTAAGTTAGCAAGCTATAACGTAGCAAGCCTACTAGCTAACAGTTAGCTACGTTAGCTAAACACATTTGCACACAGACACACATAGGCTACACACGCCGAGCTCGGTCTCACCCCAAACATTGAATATCCTGCCTGCTCGATAACGACCAATCAAATTCGTCTTCCTTACTCGGGTAAACTCGTGCGGCAACTCCGGGAAGGAGGCGCGACAAACAGGACCAACAGCCATTTCTGCAGATTGTGCGTCACCCTTTATTGTCCTCTGGAAACACTTCCCTCGTGTTGTTTCATGTGTTTGCAGCTCTACAGTAGGCCTATGTGTTGTCAAACCGATGAAGATATTTTCTTGGATTTGTATCATATTTGTGTCTTTGAATGTGTTGCAGTGTGTTGAGCCCTCGGGGCCACCGTAGAGCGTGTTTGAGCGCGGTTATCTCAGTTTGAGTCAACGCTGACCGACCAGATGTCCAGTTCTGACCGTCGGACATGAAATGAAAACAGAAACAAACGCAAAAGAAGAAGGAGAAGAAGCATCAGAGTTATTGAGGTGAGAATCTGGAGGTGAAGCGTCGCTCTGACAGATCTGATGATGATGTGTGTGTGTCTCCTCACACACTCCGACACACCCACTAACACAGCGTGGTGCAAACTGATGTGACAGCCCAGATGTGGAGCTGTCGCCTCACATTCAGGCTCTGCCTCCTCTCTCATTTCACTTTTTGATTTTGTTTCTTCCCTCCTCGTCTCATCGTCTATATGTCTGTCTCAGTCCTGTCCACCTCTCCTCTCCGCCCCGCGACTCCTCGCCCATCTCTGACTTTAATTATACAAATCACTCTTTCCATCTCCGCTCCACGCTCAGTGGATACACAATCCAAGGTAAATGCTGAGACTGCTTGCTGATAACTTGCTCGCAGTGATGCTCGTTCCTGTCGCATCACTCATCACAAAAAAACCTTTTTATTCAGAAAGGCCTATGACTGTTAATTACTAATATGATTTTTAACCTTGTCTTATTGTTTTTATTAAGTATGTTTTTGTTTCCTTCACCTTGCTTTAAACTTTTTAACTTTGTAGCTCTTTGAGATCTTGTTTGATGAAAAGTGCATTAGAAATTCAATTTATTATTATTTTTCATCAGTGGTTTTGCATGAATTTCCCTCTAAAACAACTCTGTCTGGTAACGTTGTTATCTCATAGCGTGGTGAATGTGCAGGTCACAACTTGTCCACCAGAGCGTTGTGGAGTTGTTGGATTGTGTATTTGATGAGTTTGATGAGGGAAACCAAAAAAATCCCATTAGCCTCCATAGCATAGCTCTGAGCAGCTCACGGCTCTGCTCCGCCGTTCTAAAAATATCTTGCACCGACAATTAAAGGCAACAAACCAACTGCTATGACTATAGGGATTATGGCAATGGGCCAATTTGCCAAAATGTTGAACTACTGTATCACTTTAAATGATTCAGATCAAATGAGGACATAAGAGATTGTTTCTCTATTAAATGAAGTCGTTATTTGTTACTTTATTAATCCGACCTGTCGAACCACTGACTCAGTGGGCGGAGCCTAAACACGACCTGTGGGGACAATGACCACAGCAGCTTTTATCTGGTGATACATCAGGACTTTGGTTCGGCTCTTTCCAGGTTGTTGTGGACGTCCTCTCTCCTCCTCCGTCCTCTTCCCTCCGTCCTCTCTCCTCCTCTTCCCTCCGTCCTCCGTCCCCCCGCGGCCAAAAGAAGTAAAAACAAAATGAAGCTTTAAATTAAATAGATGCAGTGATATGAATAAGTAAAGAGGGAGCAGAGGCCTGGGAGCTCAGAGCGGAGCGACTCCACCTTCCTCAGATCACTTTCATTATCCTCCTCCTCTTCCTCCTCCTCCTCCTCCTCCTCAGGAAATCACTCACACGTGCAAGTCAATTAAATTCTGCCTGAAAACAAATCGTCAGACTCGGCGGCGGCGAAAATGAAAAAGTCAATGAAACGTCTTGTAGGAGCTTTTGTTCGCCTGCAGACGATCCTGACTCCTCAACATCCAAACACACACACACACACACACACACACACTCTCAGCTATAATCCACTTTATTATTTATGTTCAGACATAATCCAGTTTATCACGGTTATAACCCGGGTTATCGCATTAATAAACCAGTTAATCACATTTATAATCAGATTCATCACAGTTATAATCTGGTTTATCACAGTTTGTTAATAGGCCACCGCCCTAGTGCACTTTATTGTCCAAACTGAAATCTCTCTTTCTGAAAAAACTATCAGAGACTATTTGGAGTTCAGAGACAGTTTAACAGGGGTTCCCAGGAAATTATGGGATGGATGGTGTTGTGTGTGTGTTTCCTCAGCTGAAGGAGATAAGACAGGAAGCAGTGGAGCTTTTCTTATCGAGGTAAAGCTCCAGGTTCACCGGCCGACGTCCAGGAGTCCGAGAGTCGTTTTTATTCATTTATTTATTTATTTAGTTTTATTTATTCATGAAGATTCAAACTGAAAGGAGTTGAAGAGTCTGAGCAGCAGAAGCAGCTGCAGGTTCGATAAGAGTCAACGCTCCTTATCTCCTCAGGATGGACCGACGTGCCGACCCACAATCCCCTGCTACAGCAACAGTTTTAATAAGGTACGTCACGTTTACTTGTCTTCACAATTAATGAATTCCTAAATACCGTCACTCCCAAAAAAAAAAGGATTATGTTGGAACCATATCGGCAGATGTGAGCCAAAGTAAAGGTATAATACAGTAAGCCTATGGTCCATTTAACTAACATAACATTGAATTGGTAGGAATTTAAATGTTAGCCTATTTAAAAAAGAACAAAATGAAACAAAAATTAATTAAAATAAACGTAAACATTTGGTATAGATGATCAGCTGTTACAACGGCGCTGCTAAAAAAAAAACTAAAAAAAACTTTGTATAAAAACAGCTCTACGTTGTAAGATGTAGCCTAGCTGCTAATACTAACTATAGCACGGCAGAAAAAAAACGAAAACAACTATGTCGATCATCCTCCGGGGGCACGAGCTTAGTCACTCAATAGTGAGTTTGAGCCAGGTTTGTTCACTTTCGCATAGCCTACCATATTCAAAGATGGCGGCGATGCAACATGGCAGCCTCCGGTGGGTGCACCTACCACCTATGTATTTCTGAACAACTCATTCTGAACTACGAGAAAGCTTTCATACGTGTGCGGTTGTGATTATTAGACTTCAGTAAATACGTATTTATCATAGACTGTAAAAAGAATGGACGTAGCGTCCGTGACGTCACCCATTGGTTTTGGGGAGTCGTTTTTGTGACTCAAATATGGCGGCCTGAACAGCGCCATGTTGGATTAGCCGGCCGAGAACCCGCCCCCTGGCCTCGAAGCAGCTGTCCACGGAGCTGCTCGGACCTGTCACTCAACGTTTCCGCGCCCTGATTGGCCAGAGTTTTAACCTTATAACAGTAAAACGGTAGAGTTAAAAAAAAATTCACCCCCCTCAGAGTGTGTGCGGGGGTAGAAACTATCGATTGAGACGAAAAAACGTTCTGACACCAGGCTTTTAACATGTTTACTGAGGATGTAAAGTCGGCGATTTTAACATGGGGGTCTATGGGGAATGCTCCCTTCTGACACCAGCCCCCAGAGGAATTCGAGGGGATTGCAGTTTTTTGAACGCGGAAGTGAGCTTCACTTCTCAGACCGACAACTGTCCCCTTGGTATTTATGAAAGCAATATTTGATTTTTGCTAATAAAAAGGCAAATAAGTTACATACTGTCCCTTTAATTGAGATTTTATACTGTATATAAAAATAGGCTGCCCCCTTGTGTCCGTCAGTGGAAGTGCAGCACCATTTACTACCATAACTACTGTTACTGTAACTACCATTTCTACCTTCCTCCCTCTCCTCCCTCCATCCTTCCTCTCCTCCCTCCTCCTCCTTTCCTCTCCTCCTCTTTTCCTCCCTCCCTCGTGTCTCCGCGGCGACCCGACGGCTCTCTGAAGACAGAACCAGAATTAATTTTATGTTTTAAAACCTGCAGAGAAACAAAATGAGTTTTTATGTTTCACGACGACACGAACCGAGTCGGGCTACACACACACACACACACACACACACACACACACACACACACACAACCACACACACACACACACACACACACACACACACACACACACACACAACGACACACACACAGCCTCTCCACTGAGTACACAACTGTTTTATCTTCTTTCTCTCCACCTTCTCTTCTTTTTCTTGTCATTTTCTCTCTCTCTGCGGATTTGCCTTCATCCTCCCTGTCAGTGTGTGTGTGTGTGTGTGTGTGTGTGTCTGTGTGTGTGTGTGTGTGTGTGTGTGTATCTGGGAATTACAACACAATTTACAAGTTCACCTTGACTTCAGTAAAACTGAATTATTCTGCTCTGTGACTCCGCGGCTCCGTTTCATTTCATCTTTATCTCCATTTTTTTCTCTCCCTCCTTCCTCTCCTCCTCTTCTTCATCCCTTCTGTCTTTCTTTCTTTCTTTCTTTCTTTCTTTCTTTCTTTCTTTCTTTCTTTCTTCCTCACCTCAGTTTTTTTTCTCACTTATTTTCGTCCACTTGTTTTTTTCTTCACCTCTTTTACTTGTTTTCATCTCCTTTCTCGGCTTTCCTCTCCTCTTTCTTTCCTCTTTTACTCGTTCCCCCCACTTCCTCTCCTTTTTCTCATCATCCTTTCCTCTCTTCTCCTCTGTCTCCTTTTATCTTCTCTTCCTTTCCTCCTCTTTCTCTTCTTCCCCTTTCTCTTTTCTCCTCTCCCCCTCTTCTCTTTTCTCTTCTTTCTCTTCTTCTGTTATTCCCATTCCTCCCCTTCTTCATCCTCTTCCTCCTCTCTTCCTCTCCTCCCCTTCTTCTTTTCTTCTCCCCATTTTCCTTTCCTCCTTCTCCTCTTCCTCCTCCTCTCCTCTCTTCCTTTGTTCTCCTCCTCTTTCTCTTCTCCTCCACCTTGTCTTTGTGTCTTCTTCCTCTTTTTCTTTTCTCCTCCTCCTCTTCTCTTCCTCTCCTCCTTCTTTTTTCCCCTTCCTCTCCCCCTCTTCTCCACCTCCTCCTCTTCTTCCACTTCCTCCCTTCTCTTCTTCCCCTTCCTCACCCCTCTCTCTCTTCCTTTGTTCTCCTCCCCTTCCTCTCCTTCTCTTCCTCCCCTTTTTCTCCTTCTCTTCTTCCCCTCTCTCTTTTCCCCTTTCCTTGTTCTCCTCCTCCTCTTCCTCTCTCCCCCTGTTCTCCCCTCCTCTTCCTCCCCTCCCCTCTCCCCCTCCTCTTCTTTTCCTCTTTCCTTGTTCTCCTCCTCCCCTTCCTCTTGTCCTCTTCTTCTCCTCCTCTTCCCCTTCCTCTCCTCCTCCTCCTTGTCTTCTTTTCTTCTTCCCCTTCCTCTCCCCCTCCTCCTCCTCTTCTTTTCCTCTCCTCTCTCTTTTCCTCTTTCCTTGTTCTTCCTCTTCCTCCTCCTCCTCCTCTCTCCTCTCCGGTGATGGATGGGGAGTCGGATGCTGTGTTGCCACGGTAATTTGATGGATGGTTTATCAGGCGATGCGAGGGGGGACAACAGGCCGTCAGAGCCGACTCACTCGTCTGCAGCTTCTGGTCCGGTCCCTCCTGTTAGATCACATATCTGATGTGCGAGGGTCACAGGTTCGATTCCCCCCGGTCGTCTCAACACGAGATTAATGTTGAAGCGACGCGACGGAGAAACCTGCTCTTCATTTAAAGATAAACTTCAATTCAATAAACCGACACCAGGCAGATAACCGCCACTGGCCTGGTTGCCCTGACAACGGGCAACTTTTATGCTAATGCTACTCCACACACACACACACACACACACACACACAGGCCTGAGCTGGTGATGGTTATGAATGACCCAGATATGAATCATAATTAAAGGAGTATTTCCTCAAATTATCCTCCTGTAATAAGGAAAAATGGGCGGCGTGTGTGTGTGTGTGTGTGTGTGTGTGTGTGTGTGTGTGTGTGTGTGTGTGTGTGTGTGTGTGTGTGTGTGTGTGTGTGTGTGTGTGTGTGTGTGTGTTGTCCTTGAGTCGTGGCCGAAAGGATGAATGAGCTGTAATTACACTGATACAGAGATAATCACAGGAGGAAAGGAGGATGTGGATGAGGAAGAGGAGGGGGAGGATAAAGAATTGGAGGAGGAAGAAGAGAATGAAGAAGAGGAAGATAAGGAGGAGGAGGAAGGAGGATGAAGAAGAGGAGGATGAGAAAGAGGAAGAAGAGGAGGATTAGGAGGAGGAGGAGGAGAAGGAAAAAGGATGAAGAGGAGGAAGATAAGGAGGAGGATGAAGAGTGGGAAGAGGAGGAAGAAGGATGAAGAAGAGGAGGAGGAGAAGGGAAAAGGATGAAGAGGAAGGATGAAGATGAGGAAGAAGATGATGAAGAAGAGGAGGAGGAAGATGAAGAATAGGAGGATGAAGAGGAAGATTAGGAGGATGAAGAGTGGGAAGAGGAGAAAGAAGAGGAAGAGGAGGATGACAAGGAGGAGGAGGAGAAGGAAGAAGAGGAGGAGAAGGAAGAAGAGGAGGAGGAAGATGAGGAAGAGGAGGATTAGGAGGAGGATGAAGAGGGGAAGAGGATGAAGTAGAGGAAGAGGAAGATGACAAGGAGGAGGAGGAGGAAAAAAAGGATGAAGAGGAAGGATGAAGATGAGGAAAAGGATGAAGAAGAGGAGGAGGAAGATGAAGAAGAGGAGGATGAAGAAGAGGAAGATTAGGAGGATGAGGAAGGATGAAGAGGAGGAAGAGGAAGAGAGGAGTTGAGTTGAAGTGAAAACTTTGGAGCAGCAGTTTGATGAGCTCGTCTCAGGAACCTCGGAGATTAAAATGTAAATCTTTAATCGAGGTTTTTGTTGCCGTGACGACGTCTCTGAGTTTTAACGTGGTTGAAGTTTGTTCTCGGAGCCGATGAGTCGCCGTCGCTCTGATAAACTCTGTTATTATTTATTCATGTTCAACAGGGTTCACTCTTAGATTTGACTTTTATTCCACTTGACTCAGCTCAACACTTTTTACATCTCACTTCATTTTTTCTCTCAATGGAGAAATTTACAAGTTTCAGCAGCTCAGGAAACGAGAGAATCAGGAAGAGGAGAAGAATAAAAATAAAGTTTAAAACTGAATTCATGAAAAAAACCTTCAGATGAAAAGTGTTGAACCAGGTCGCTGAGGGTTTCGTCCTTGTAGCCGAGTCTCATTATAATAAATTATAACTTATAATACAAATAATAAATTCCACCTTCCTCTGTGAGTTCACTGAGTCAAGAGCCACAGTTTAAAGGGATAGTTCAACATTTTGGCAAATTGGCCCATTGCCATACAGTAATCCCTATAATCATAGCAGTAGGTTTGTTACCTTTAATTGTCGGTGCAAGCTATTTTTAGAACGGCAGAGCAGAGCCGTGAGCTGCTCAGAGCTACACTACGGAGGCTCATTATGGGATTTCTTGGTTTTTCCCTCATCAAACTCATCAAATACACAATCCAACAACTCCACAACGCTCTGGTGGACAAGTTGTGACCTGCACATTCACCACGCTGTGAGATAATAACACAACGTTACCAGACAGAGTTGTTTTAGAGGGAAATTCATGCAAAACCACTGATTCAGGGACAGTTTTTCATCAAGCAGTCTCTGTATTTCCCTCTAAAACAACTCTGTCTGGTAACGTTGTGTTATTATCTCATAGCGTGGTGAATGTGCAGGTCACAACTTGTCCACCAGAGCGTTGTGGAGTTGTTGGATTGTGTATTTGATGAGTTTGATGAGGGAAACCAAGAAATCCCATGAGCCTCCGTAGCGTAGCTCTGAGCAGCTCGCAGCTCTGCTCCGCCGTTCTAAAAATAGCTTGCACCGACAATTAAAGGTAACAAACCTACTGCTACAGTATGACTATAGGGATTATGGCAATGGGCCAATTTGCCAAAATGTTGAACTATCCCTTTAAAGCTCTCTGATTGATAATAACACAACGTTACCAGACAGAGTTGTTTTAGAGGGAAATTCATGCAAAACCGCTGATGTTGTTGTTGCTTCTTTTTTTTGTTTTTGTTGTTTCTGTCGTCATCGTTGCTTCTGGTTTTATTGTTGTTTTCTGTTGTTGTTGTTGACCTTTACAGTGTTTTTTCACTCTTCAGTCTCTTTAACCTCGGTCAGTTCATTCACCTCAGATCGTTTTTACCTTTGAATGTTTCTGACTTTTCATTAAAAACAGAATCAGTGGGAGTTTTACAGTTTTAGAGTTTTATCGGGTTTTTTTCAAACCTTTGACCAGAAACAACAACAGGTTCAATTGGTTTGACACACACATCACTGTGTGTGTGTGTGTGTGTGTGCGCTCTACAGCAGGGGATGATGGGAAAATCAAAAGAATGAGGTCTGTTGGTCTCATTATGAACACACACACACACACACACACACACATGGTGATGTGTGTGTTAATCAGTGCTGTGGATGTGAAGCTTTGACCTTTACTAGTCAAACCGCCTGTTGTGAAAAAACCAAGCTGTAGGTCACACACACACAACCACACACACACAGAGACACACACACAGACTTGGTCTTGCTATCGTTGTGAGACAGTTACACTCTTAACCTTCAAACGACTCTTTAAATTGTGAGGTCAAAATTTGTTTTATTAATAATGTGCTTTTACAAGTACTCAAAATTAAAATACAACAAATGTACAATATCTTACTGTAAAGAAATAGAATGAAATGAAAAAGATAGAGGAACATCAGAAAATCAGACATAATTAGTTACACATTAAAAATCAGTTTAAAAAGGTAGTTTTTAGGAGTGATTTGAATCCACGATTAATGCATCGAAAGTGTGGCTTTGTTGAAAAAAATACAATAATATGCTGACTTTAGCTGATTATGCGTTGAATTATGTGTTATGTTCACCTTGACAAGGTAGAATTATATATATTTTCATATATTGTAAACACCTGCAGTGAACAAACAAAGAATAATAATACAGAAGCAAACAACGGCAATGTAAATTAATACATAAATACTGTATATAAAGAGTATAAAAGAAAGAAAACCAGACAAACTCTGGAGCTCAAAACCAGAGCGACTGTGATGTCATGAATGAGTCGGTGGAGCAGCAGCACGAACCTGAAGAAAAGTTTTTCCAGCGGTGACTTTATTTTGAGGAGTTCAGAGAAACTTCTCCTTTGCATTATGTAATTTCATCGTGTCAAGAAGCCGGCGAAGCAGCGAGGACGGAGGATTTCATGCTTCAGCTGCAGTTAAACAACATCTGCAGCCGCAACATCCAGACTCTTGTTTCCCATAATACTCAGAGCACAAATAGGAGAAAACCCACCAGCAGAGAGAGAGAGGGATAGCTTCCTCCTCCTCCTCCTCCTCCTGCTCACTCCGTTCTAGAGAGATTGATGGATGAACGATGGATTATTGATGGAGGGACAGAGGGATCGATAGAAGGAGGAGAGAGGCTGAAACTAGGCCACCCATCTGCTCAGACCCATCCATTCATCTGCCCCGAGTCAAGAGGTCTAATGTGGACAGAAAGAGGAGAGGAGAGGAGGAGGAGGAGAGGCTGGGAAACGACAGAGCAGAGAGCTGGAAAGGAGACGAGGATGGAGGAAAGGAAGCAAGGTAACAAGGGAGGAGACAGCGTGAAAAGGAAGTGAGGAAAGGAGGGAAAGTCAGAGGAGAGAAGGCAAAGTAGAGAAATGATGGGTTAACAAGAACACAAGAAAAGACAGAGGTAAAGAAGAAAAGAAAAAGTGAGGAGGAGAAAGAGGAAAGAAAGGGAAGGAAAGAAAACAATATGGCAGGAGGAGGTAGAGAAGGAAACAAGGGAGTGGACAAGGAGATGATGATGGTTCATGATGAAGTGGAAAGACGGAGGTAAAAAAAAAGAAGAGGAGGGAAGGAAAATAAGAATAAGATGAAGAGATAAAGGGAAGGAAGAAATAAAAGGAAGGAAAGATCTGTATTACATTGAAATGAGGAAAAAATAAAAAAAGAAAGAAAGAAAGAAAGAAAGAAAGAAAGAAAGAAAGAAAGAAAGAAAGAAAGAAAGAACTTGTTGTAGGCCTACCACCTCAAACAACTTGGGGTCTGTTTTCAGCATTTTCTCATAGACAATAATGGGAAAAGAAGCGGCTATAAAACGGTGGATAATTTTTTTTGAGTGTCACAACCCCCACGAAACGACTGGTTTCACCACTAGAATTTGATCCATTCAGTCCGATTACGTTTGTAAAGTCCAGAAGAGCCGCACAATGAAATTATTTTATTCCCGTTCTAGTTAGCCCAGAGCTAAAGCGGAAGTTAGCCGGCTAGCTCGGCGTAGCACTAGCTCGGCTGAAGTCAGTGCGCCCACTTCCGGTTTCTCCCCGAATACGAATCCGAATCTGAAGTTTTTTTTAAAAGCCCCAATCCGAATATACAAATAGTGCACTGGCTGTACACAGTGGCGTGCACAGGGGGGGGGGCAGGGGGGGCGGTCGCCCCCCCCCTCGTGGCCCAATTGTTGAAAAACGCGTGCTAAAGTGCCCCCTGGGAGCCAAAACGCGCGTTAAAGTGCCCTCTTGGAAGCCAAAACACGTGCTAAAGTGCCCTCTAGGAGCCAAAACGTGTGCTAAAGTGCCCTCTAGGAGCCACAACGTATGCTAAAGTGCCCTCTAGGAGCTGAAACGCGTGCTTAAGTGCCCTCTTGGGAGCCAAAACGCGTGCTTAAGTGCCCTTTAGGAGCCAAAACGTGTGCTAAAGTGCCCTCATTGTAGCCAAAACGTGTACTAAAGTGCCGTCTAGGAGCCAAAACACATGTTAAAGTGCCCTCTTGGGAGCCAAAACACGTGTTAAAACAGGCCACATCGACGTTTTTTTAGTCTTAAGGTATCGATATTAAAAAAGGCCAAAATTTTTTCGCCGCCGACCTGTGGTCGCCGCCCAAACGCACCATGTCGCTACAGTCTCACTCTTGTCATTTTCTGAAACTTGGCAGCCCTGAAAGTGCCCTCTAGGAGCCACATCTAGGAGCCAAAACGTGTGCTAAAGTGGCCTCTTGGGAGCTAAAACACATGTTAAAGTGCCCCCTTGGAAGCCAAAATGCATGCTAAAGTGCTCTCTAGGAGCCAAAACGTGTGCTAAAGTGCCCTCTTGGGGGCCAAAACACGTGTTAAAACAGGCCAAATCGACGTTTTTTTAGTCTTAAGGTATCGATATTAAAACAGGCCAAATCGATGTTAAAAAAGGCCAAAACATGTGCTAAAGTGGCCTCTTGGGAGCTAAAACACGTGTTAAAGTGCCCTCAGGGAAGCCAAGACGCGTGCTAAAGTGCCCTCTTCAGTGGCGAGGACGCGCTATTATGTGCCCTTTTTTTTCCTTTTCACCCCTGCCCTTCAAAAAGTCTGTGCACGCCACTGGCTGTACATCTCTAGTTACCATAGTAACTGACTCCAAGCTTCAGTTTCCTCCCTTTCTGAAACAGAAAACCCAGAGTTTGCCTCATTTCAGGGTAAACAGACTCAGAGTTTTCACTTTGTTCCTGTTGATGGACAGGTGAACAGCGACCCCCAGTGGCTGCTGGGAAATCTGCACATGTGTTGCATAGACAGCTTCCACACACACAAACACACACTGGTGCAGCATTTCATTATAAACTTTATTTAAAGGCTCCACATCATTACACTGATGGAGTTAATACACAATATCCTGTTTCCCTCTCGCTCTCCTGATGAGAATAAATGAGTCTCTGAGAAAGTGTGTGTGTGTGTCTCTGTGTGTGTTAGTTAAAGTTAAAAGGATTCCTTCACATTTTTAAACTTTGATTTATTCATTCTGCCTTCAGAGTTGTGTGTGTGTGTGTTTTTTCCTCCCTCCTCTCAGGTGTGTTTGTTTTAATCACTGCTGTCTCCACCTCTCTGAAACTGAATGAAATTTAATTTACTTTATAGCTTGTTTGTTTATATGGAGCATTTTCCTTTGGTTTGGATGTGTAAACCGATTCTAATCGCAATATTTGGCTCCATAGCAAACGGTCATGGATAATAGAAGCTCTGCTCATTCTCACTCCGACCACTAGGTGTCGCCTGGCAACAAAATCTAATTATGGGTCGGTCATAATGAGCTGCTGCACAGACTAGGCTACATCAATAAATCCAAAAAAATAAAAGTAAAAATTGATAGATAGCAACAAACACCAGAAAGACTAAAAAACTCATTAACAGAATTCCTCGTGCTCGATGCTCCCTGGAAACAGACTTTGAAGATTAAAAAAAAAAAAATCGACTTCATTAAACATTTCTATGCCTAAAAAAGAAGCTGCTCTTCATTTAGATCATTTCTCTTCATCCAGAGCTTCAGAAACCGGAGACAACTTCAGTCTGGTTTCTGTGATTTCTCTGCAGATTTGTGGATTTTCGTGGTTTAATGAAGATTAAGAGGTTTTCATAGAGACGAGTCCCACTGCGCTCAGTGTGAGGCTGTTTTCTCTGATGCCCAGTGAGGATGAAACGTTTTAAACAAGAAAAGTGGACGCTCCCTCTTCAAGCTGTGACAGGATCTCCTGCTGTCGACACCTTCACGCTCCCAAATTTGACAGTGTGGAAAAAAAAAACACGTATCTGTGAAATGAGTTTTCATGTTTGTATTACTTGTTTTTTTCTTCTTTGCAACAGCGCGGTTGTTATTTCCTCTTTTCATTCATGCACAGATATTTGTCGCTTCACATCGTGTCGCCATTTTCTTTCACAAGGAATCGGTGCCGTCGCTCCTCACGCTGAATCATTGTGTTTGTGCACTTGGAAGCGAGATGAGAAATCTGAAGTGGAAACTAAAAAACCCCCGAGTCTGATTTCTTTTTTAACTCCTCACTTTACTGTTGTGTTTATGATCACATGATTAACGTGTGTGTGTGTGTGGATGAATAGAAATCAGGCTCCGTTCAGCTCCGTCTCTTCCTGGATGTTTTCTTTCTAGATTGATGAAAATTTGAAGAAAAGCCGACCTTGTTTGCTGGAAATATTTTTTACCAAAACACTTGACTTGTGTGCAGCATAAACTGATAAATAGCTATTGGTCTTTCCCCCTCCTCCTCCTCCTCCTCCTCCTCCTCCTCCTCCTCACTGCAAAAATTCAAAATCTTACCAAGAATAGTTGTCTTATTTCTAATCAAAACAAATGTAATTGTACTTAAATCCACAGTATGTAACTTATTTCTTTTTATTAGCAAAAATCAACTCATGTATATATATATATATATATATATCAAATCATAATTCATAAATACGTATTTCACTGAAGTGGAATCACAGCCGCATACAAATGAATGTCTGTTGTCTGTCTGACGTCTGCCCCATTTCACCTGAATGCAACATCAAGAATACGTTCAGATACGCAACCGCACCGCTAGATGGGGGGAATTCCTACACATTATACCTTTAAAATAAGACTCACATTAAAAAGTACCTCTTTTTCGACACGTTTTACTTCTTTCAAGCATATTTTTACTTGAAATAAGTAGAAAAAAGTTTTTCTTTCTTATTACAAGCACAAAAAACTTGCTTTCACTGGCAGATTTTTCTACTTATTTCAAGTGAAAATTTGTTTGAAACAAGTTTTGACTAGAAATACGACAAATATTATTGGAAAGATTTTGAGTTTTTGCAGTGCTCCTCCTCTTTCCTCTTCACTCTGTTTTGTTTCCTGAGCACCAACAGGAAACCGACTGATCGACCGACTTCAGACGCAAAGACAAATGAATATGTTATGTAAATTAAGACAAATAGGATAATTTTACCTTTGCGATACGTAATGAGTGATATAATTTTTCACCAAGCGGCCCGGGCCACGCCGGCTCCCCTGGTGTTGTAATGATGCGGCTCCCTATAGATCCTGCGCTGAAACCCAACCAAACAGCCGGGAGCCTCATTGATCACGCAGCTACGAGCCCAGCGAACCCCGCCGAATTAACATATTCATTTCAGCTGGCATTTAGCCGGAGAGAGACAGATGGAGGGAGGGACGGCGGTCATGAGGGAAAGCGATGGAGGCAGCAGAGGTTGGAGGAGAGGGAGCATGAAGAGGAGGAGGAGGAGGAGGAGGAGATGAGAAGTTTAATATCTCACTGAAATTACATTTAGTGCAGCGGTGGAATTAAAGGTAAAGAGGAACGATGCATGGGAACATTTTCATCCGTCTCTCCGCTCGTGGCTGTAAATGTCTGACAGAGACAGTGAATCCATCAGCACTTTAACTCCACCGCTGTTAACACCGCCACCACTCCGCCAGCTGAATTATACAGTGAAAACTGTTGCTGCTCCACATCCATCATCAATGCTGCTGCAGCTCCACCAACATCCCTATTGATTTTTATTTACTGCCTCTTTTTATTTGTTGCATTTTTTCTGCCTTGTTTTTTTATTTTTTTTTTTATGTATCTACTTATTCAGCCTTTCAAGTGCAACAAATCCCCACTGGACGTTGAAGCAACATCAAAAAGATGTTGGACTCTTAACAACTCTGGCCTCCAACCTCTGTGTTTGAAAATAAAAATCGGTTTGAATTCACTCTTTCATCCATTTTCTTCCTCTTATCCATGAGGGTTGTATTAGCAACAGTGTTGTCCAAACATCCGTCTCTCTCCAGAAACACTTAGCTCCTCCAGGGACAAGATCCCTCCAATGAGGCAAGTCAAGACAATTTGATTTGTATAGCCCATTTTTACAAACAGTTTGTCTCAAAGGGCTTTACATGGCCCATTGCCATAATCCCTATAGTCATAGCAGTAGGTTTGTTACCTTTAATTGTCGGTGCAAGCTGTTTTTAGAACGGCGGAGCAGAGCTGCGAGCTGCTCATTTCTTGGTTTCCCTCATCAAATACACAATCCAACAACTCCAAAACGCTCTGGTGGACAAGTTGTGACCATAGACTGTAAAAAGAATGGACGTAGCATCCGTGACGTCACCCATTGGTTTTGGGGAGTCGTTTTTGTGACTCAAATATGGCGGCCTGAACAGCGCCATGTTGGATTTACCGGCCGAGAACCCGCCCATTGGCCTCGAAGCAGCCTGTCTTCGGACTGCTCCGGACCTGTCACTCAACGTTTCCGCGCCCTAATTGGCCAGAGTTTTAACCTAATAACAGTAAAACGGTAGAGTTAAAAAAAAATCACTATAGAACTATCGATTGAGACAAAAAAACGTTCTGACACCAGGCTTTAAACATGTTAAAGCAGATATCAGTGGAATGTTTTTGTTAATATAAGTCCTAAATAGTCCTATTTTTCGTCAGCAATCACTTACATGAAGTATTTCAGCCTAAACACGAGTCTCTCCGTCACTCTGCTCTGCTGTAACCCGAGGAGAAAATTTTCCTTGTGGGATACAAGTGTTATCCAATGAGGAGAGAGAACGGCATGAAGGGCTGTGTGTGCAGCCAAGGGATGCGCGTGAATGTGGTGACGTAGCACGAGGACCAATTGATGCCTGACAAGGGCGGGGGCTGCTAACTCATGGTGCGTTCAAGGAAACTCGTACTTTGTGTTTTTCCTTCCTGTGAAGTCATACCAGTTCGATCTGGTACGAGTTCACGTGTCGGAAGTTACGAGTGGCCGTTATAGGGAACTTTCACAGACAACAGGACGGTAAAAACACGAGCTACGGGTTACCTGGAACGCTACCAAGTCGTAGTTGTGACTTGAAGCTGTAACTTACGGTTTCAAAAGCCTGCCTTGAACACAGCATTAGCCGAAACGGCCGTGCCGCTGTTATCTGCTTTAAGTCGGCGATTTTAACATGGGGGTCTATGGAGACATGCTGTTTTCTGACACCAGCCCCCAGAGGAAGCCGAGGGGATTGCAGTTTTTTGAACGCGGAAGTGAGCTTCACTTCTTAGACCGACAGCTGCCCCCTTGGTTGTGACCTGCACATTCACCACACTATGAGATAATAACAGAACATTACCAGACAGAGTTGTTTTAGAGGGAAATTCAGAGACTGTTGATGAAAAACTGTCCCTGAAGGCAACGCGCACACACACAAACATCTACCTTTATTATACTGTATGGAGCTTTAACACAAACATCTACCTTTATACTGTATGGAGCTTTAACACAAACATCTACCTTTATACTGTATGGAGCTTTAACACAAACATCTACCTTTATACTGTATGTAGCTTTAACACAAACATCTACCTTTATTATACTGTATGGAGCTTCTATCTCATTGTTATTGCAGCAACAAGTGCCATCAGGACCTTTTAGAGGGAACACAGTGTCTGGGGTGTTTCTTTATCTAAATCACCTTAGTTATGCATGAACCATACAGAGTGTGGGGGCATTTATCATTGCAGATGGTGCACAGCTGTGTGAACACTGTGCATACATACATGTGATAAATACTAATTTGTATTGTGTGCACAGGCAGCTCGCGTGTACAGATGTATAATGACTTGATGAATGAAGCTCCACAGTCACAAGAGTTAATACACAATACAGAGACATATATCATATTCAGTGGAAAACAAGAAAAGAAAGTTCAGGTATAAAAAGTTATGCAAAATAACAAGATTGTTTTTTATTATTTTTTTCCACCTGCAGGCAGCAGACAGGCTATAAGTGTGTACCTGACTCATCACCAAACAAGAAATCTTGCAAAACCAAAAGCTGAATGAGGCTAAAATGCTCTTGGGAGCTGTAGAGTTGATGTTAAACCTTAATGGATTTGTCTCTGGTGGTGGCATTAGGCCTAATTCAGATTACACAGTCATTTGCTTTAAGAAAACAAGATGAATACCGGTATGTGTTTGGAGCTTTTTATACTATCTTCAACAAAAGGCAGTTTGAACAGGGTTAAAGTGAAATACAAAAAGAGAAACAAAGTTTTGTTCAATTACACCTGACCTCTTGTCTCAGAGGGTTGCCACGGTAACAAGGACTCCTGGTCAGGCTTAATATAGATGGTTGGTATATGTAGACAGAGAGACAGACACACACAGGCACACACACATACACACACCACACACAGTGGATATAACTCTGACATTAAGTCCTGTGGGTTTTATCATCAAAGTTTTATGACTGAAGTCAATATTCTCACTAATTTTACTCTTTTTTACTTTAAGTATTTCTTATATAGAATGTAAAATGATCAAATATGTAAATTCCAATTCAATATAATTACAAAAATAACTGTATTTCTGTCCTGTGGCTTGAAACAAAAGTGAACACGGGCTCCGAAATTACAACGTTTATGTCGTAGCATAGCTAGGCTAATGTTAGTTTTGGCGAATGATCACTTTCTGTCCTTGGTTTTGCTTTTATTAAACAGGATTTCACAGATAATATCAACTCAATAACAAACAAAAACACATTAGACATCATAGAAAGATTTTAGGTGTAACATTGTTGTTAAAACAAACTGTTTAGCTCTTCCGTCTGCGTTAGCATCATATGGCCTACATAGCCTACATTAGGCCACCGCTAGCTCCACATATAGCACATAAAGGAATAGTTCATCAAAAAATGACCCCTCATGCTGATGATGAGTAGTTTTTTATTCTTCAAAGTCCATCTAGAGACCTGAGAGGCTGGTTCGTAGTCCAACGAAAACTTTATATGAGAGTAATAGGGCCCGACACAAAGTGTCCATAAAACTACACCAAAAACATTTAATATTCCTCCTTTTATGGACGTTTTTGTGTCGGGCGCTATTACTCTCATATAAAGTTTTCGTTGGACTACGAACCGGCCTCCAGATGCACTTTGAGGAATAAAAAACTACTCCGGAGTATTCATCAGCATGAGGGTGAGTATTGGGGTATGAATTTCATTTTTTTGTGAACTGTTCCTTTAAAACTTGCTGGTATAACGTGACATTCTTCGTCCCCAGACAGTAAACAAAACCCGTCATTGGTTGATTGACAGTCCTCATTCATCTCTGTAATTGTATCCCACTGCTGCCATTTCAAAAAAATTACCTTGTCCTCAATGTGAGTGCACGTGTGCGTGTGTGTGTTTTGGCATCGGAAAGCAAACCTCGCCTTGAGGTATTAACCAAGTCAGGCCTCATTACACACACACACACACACACACACACACACACACACACACACACCTCTCCTTTCTTTCACCTCTTCTTCCCTCCAACCATGAAATCTGTTCAGTTTCTTTAGCCTGTAGATTTTTCAGGATGTACACACTCACCACAGTGCAGTGTTGTCGCATAGAGAACAACACAAACAATTCTAAAAATAATTATCTAAAAAAGAAAGACACACTTTATAATAAGTACACACCATTAAGCATTAGTTAAGCATTAATAAATACTGAATACTTCATTTATAATGCATGAATATTCATTAGTATGTAGTTTATAAATACAGTAAGTGCTTATCGATGATGAGTAAAACATTTTAAACTGTGTTTATAAACTACATACTAATGAGTATTCATGTGTTACAAATGATGAATTCAGAATTGAATGCCTAACTAATGCATAATAGTCTGTAGGCCTACTTATTATAAAGTCTTACCAAGAAACAAATGGACACACAATGAGAAAAAATGGGAACAACATAAAGACTGGAGAGACAACCCACTGGGGACAAACATTGCATCACCCACTCAGTGCAACCTCCTGCTGCAGAGTGTGTGCATGTACGTGTGTGTGCATGTGTGTACATGTGTGTGTGTGCAACATTTCATCCACAAGTCAAAAACAAGAGCTTCAGTGCGACATTAAAAGGATTTGTTCCACACAGAGGAACTAAGAACAAGTGAACGACTCTACAGTAAAGTGACTCAACACACAGAGATGATGTAAATACAGTCGCTGCTGCTGCCTCGGTTCTGATATTAATGTCACTGTGGCAGTTAGGCTACACGTTACAACCAAAAAACCCATCTGTATATTATTTATTTAGGGTTTATCCAGTGATAGGTCCGTTACTGTGCTGGTTGTAGTGGTGGCAGATGCCGTCCTGCTCCCTGGACGCCTCCAGCTCCTCCTTGGGGGGATACTGACACCAAATGAGACCTATAATCTAGTCCCCTCTGTGCACTGTGTGGGTCTGTCCTGGCTGTTTTTCTTTTTTTTCCCTCCCAGTTGGATGTAACTGTACAGTAATACCCCCACAGGGAGGGATCTCCAGGGGCAGTGGGAGGGGGGGGGTGTAATTTCACCATCCCCAAACTGATTCAACCGAGTCCTTCCTTAAGCCGTGAAGGAACTCCCTCATGTCATTATAATGTTCTGTTGTGGCTGCTTCATTCAAAACTAATTAGACACAAAGATAATTGGTGGTTGTAAACTGAGAGTTTTGTGGTCATGGTGATTGACCACAACAGTCTGGTGTCTGTCAGTCTTTGTCTTCCATGTTGTTTCTTCACCAGCTGAAGAAGGAGGAAATCAACCTTTAGGGTTGTTCCTTAGCGGATGAATGATGGCAGCTCTTAGAGGGTGATGTTGATCCTTTTTTATTTTCCACTCTTTCCACTGGTCGATTGGTCCGATCTATAGCACTACTCATTAAATCAGATGGTAGGTAACATTTTCTCACATGTAGACTACGGTGGCCCTGAGAGTTCAACACGCTGCAACTGAAGTTGGAGTTGCTGCGTTCAGGACAACACAGAACTCAGATTTTTTTCGACCTCCTACTTAAAAAAGTGCAATCAAACGCCACCTCATCTTGGAGCTCCCACTTGGGAAAGTTGGAGGAAAAAAAAATCGTATCCACTTCTTCGAGAATCAGTTGTCTGATGTCGTGTCAGAGTGTCTAGAGTGGGAGAGAGCCCAGAAAAATTCCAGATTTTTTCTCTTTCCACGCTCCTCCCAGCCACAATTTACACTCTACACACATGATTTTTTCCAAATTTGTAGACAATCTTGTTCACTCTCTCACAATGTGCTCAAAATATCAGAGAGACTTACAGAATTTGAATTGTCAGCCTCTAAGTGCGGCCACGTCTGTCTCTGCTCCTCATTGACTCCAATACAAAGATTTTCTGAGAGAAGCAGAATGGACCTCTGTTTTAAAATCTCACGTTTCTGCAAAATATTTACTGTAGAAACATCAAAATCACATTGAATTGTTCAGGAAGTCCTTGTGACGCTCTCGGTCTGGGTTTATTCTGATAGGAGTTACCGTTTTGTCACAGTAAGCCTAAATGCGAGACCAGTGCAGAGGTAGAAAATCGCTCTTTTTCTTGACATTTCTGTCTGTCTCAGCCTGGGGGGCCCCTGTTGTCATTGGCAACCACCTCAAGTTGCCGTGGTAACCTCTGAGGCTCAGGCCAGAGCTCGTTAACTTTATAAACAATGCACCTGGCGCTCGTTAAATTTTTATAAACAATCCACCTGGAGCCACACACACCAACACATACAGGTAGCTTCATGTGATTACAGTTATACACACACACCAAAACACACAGGTAACATACACATGTGCGCGTATGCGTGCACTCCTGTCCAACACACACAGGTAACTTCATGTGATTAAGGAGATACACACACACACACACACAGACACACACAAACACCAGCACACAGGTGACTTAATGTGGTTACAGCTCCTCCATATCAGAGCTCAGTGAAAGATGATCATGGTCTGTCTGAAATTTTCTAGTTAAGGTTCATATTGTGATTGGACAAATGGAAGCAGTCTAGCCAGCTACCAATTATTCAGGGTTTGTGCCAGATTATTTCTTAATGTTCCCAGTTAAGTAGTTCAACACATGAACCCCAATGGCACATATTAAATATATATCAGATACTAAATGTATTTACACTGACTTAACAGCAAAAAATGTGGTGAATGTGAACTCTAACCTGAACAGTGTTGAGCCTTGTGCATCCACAGGGAAAACTAACTGTAAGACACTGAAGGAAAAGAGGCCAAACAACATCAGGAAAAATAAATATTGTGATTTTTCTCTCTGTGTCTCTCACCCTCTCTCATTAGTGTTGATTTGTGTCAGCTAGCGTAGCGGTTCGATAGCCACTAGCCTACGGTACAAGTTCAGTCTGAAGGAGCTCATCCATTTACAACTTATCACACTTATACACACACACAAACGCGCGCACACACACACCCTCTCACACAAAACACATTACAAAGGTCATTAAGAATATATTAGAGGTGTCGATGTCGTTATAAATTCACAACATATTAGAAAAGTCATTAAGAAATGTGGGTCAACACACACACACACACACACACATAGGGGGAGGTTATTAATGTCATTCCTCAATGAGACCGACAATCCAGAATGACTAAAGCAGGGTGTGTGAGTGTGATGGATGGACTCAGGTGTGTGTTTCCACTCACTGTGGCTGTTGGGAGGGAGTTTGGATGTTTGTGGTCTTAACACTCCTCTGCTGTTTTCCCCATTTGTCGAATACACTAATACACTATACGTAAATAAGTCTACAGTCAGCACTTCCATTGAGATGTTTGGACGTTAATAACAAATTAATTCGGTAATTAATGGTAAGTAACAAGAAGCTGCAGTTCCTCTCCTGACCACTAGAGTGAGTCAGTCCCCATAGACTCCAATGTTAAAACTTCACAGTAGAAATAAACATGTTTAGAGCCTGATACAGAAACAGCTTTGGTCTCTACAGATCATTTCCTCCTCCATGACTATGATTGAGGCTCAGCTCCACACATGCTCCTCCTCTTTGCCACTTTTTGACCACGAAGTGGGCGGAGTCAAGCTCTGCCAAGATGGCGACGGTGGATCAGCTCACTAAATCTCTTCAGGAACGTGCAGGCGTCCATTTTTATATACAGTTAATGGGGATATCATTAGTTTTTGGTCAGTATTTGGCCTTGAACCAAACAAATGCTTACTTAAATGACGAATTAAAGACTTTTATATAGTTTTAAAGTCTGGTCTCTTTTCTTCTGTGTTGCTAACCCTCCTCTCCTCCATGTGCGTTTGTTTTCAACAAAGATTTCTCACCGGCATTGTTGGTGAGAAATCAATCCATGGAGCGGTGGATAACGTTATTTATCATCTATTCTACCATGTTACCATGTGTATATTTGTGTAGTCTTATTTGTCATCAACAAGAGATTACAGGTTACGGGGCGCGTTATGTTTGTGTGGCGGTGTCGCCATGGAGACGAGAGCTGGGACACCGGGTCGGAGGCTCTGATCTTACAAGGTTGGTTTTCAGCCAAGAGACGCTCCATTCTCCCTGGAACTAGTTACAAGTCATTGATTTAACCAGAACTAGGACTCTGGAGCTGGAGCTAAGGTAATAATGTAGCAGAGTTTCTCTTCAAAAAGGCTAAAATTGTGTTTTATTCAAGGAAACTTCAACAAAGAAAGACTGAAAAATCAACAAAAATCGGAGAGATGTTGTAAAAACACTTTCTGGCAAAAAGAAGATGTTGAACTGTTGACATGAATGATGGCTCGGACACAGCCATTATTACCAACCTGTGGTTCTGCTGCCAGTCGTTATAGGGTTCATATTGTGACATGTCATGACAATGAGCCAGCGTGAACAATACAAGGATCCTGAAAGTGGAGCAGCTAAATGGAACCAAGCCATCATTCATCTGATTATTTACACCTGTGAACAACGAAGGGCGGGCGGCCATGTTGTTCAGGTCACTGATCCATTCGCACCGTGTCATAGGACTGGGCAAAGAGAAGAGAAGAGAAGAGAAGAGAAGAGAAGAGAAGAGAAGGTGTGATGAGGACTGGACCACAGCTCGTCTCCTCTGTCTGTGTTTGATCACCGGCCTTAAATAAACCAGCAGAGACTTCAGCTGAGTGTTGACCCAGCAGCAGGACGGGAGAAGATAAGACAGATGTAAATGCTGTTCACTAACGTGGCTCCGTTGCTGAGAAGCTCCATCACACCAGTGTTTGTACTGGAGAGAGAGAAAACACTAAATACGACGTCTCATCTGAGTTTTTATGATATTTAAACTGAAAACAGGGGGAACAAAAAGGCAAACACCCAGTCTATGTTGTGTGTGTGTGTGCAGGTTGTTTGTTGATGGGTTATCTTCCTTCACACCACTATGTGCTGTGGTTCTCCTGCAGCTCTGTCAGCCACAGTGTTGATCTGTGGTGTGTGCTGCCCTCTGCTGGTCACTGCTTCTCACATACACACATCTATGCTTTTATTTTAGATCTATGTAAATACACAGAATCACAAAAGAAACAGTCAATATTATGTTGAAATTAAATGCAGTGTGCTCCAATATGAGCCTGTCAATTTGCACTTGGTTGCCCATAATGCAAATGCACTGAAATCTCTCTTATTCAGATCCTTTAACGTGAAGCACAAAGTTGGAGCAATGTGTTTCTCGTTTGCTTTGCTTATTCTTGTGTCTAAAATTTCCAAATTGACGTAAGTGGTTAAAGTGTGAGAACATGTGAGAATATAAAGTTTCAAATTTCACAATGCAGCTATTGTGGACCTCCACAATGAGACTATATGCTGATGCACAGAGACTATAACAGAGGCCTCAGTAGCAACATTTACATGTGCATTTACCTGATTATAATCATTCTGATTGGAAATTCCAACTGTTTACATAAAGTGATCCAATTAAAACCTGCGTGTACATGCATCAAGCAATTAATCAGAATAAATTCACTGTGAGTTTGCCGGTTAAATTTGTTGAAAACAGAATAAGAAGAAGCATTTCCTTCCATAAACAAACGTTCACCCTTCTACCTGCCTGTTGCCTTATATCCTTATATATCGTGTGCTGCAAACTTTACTTTAGTTTCTGTTTTTTTAATGAAGCTGCAGTCACAGCAGTTGATCCTTCTCCTGCTGTGATCGATGTGAGGGGGGCGGCTACAGCAACGATGAAGGTCAGAAGCAGAGACTACTTTGATCAGATTAACCCTTTACATGGATCTTGATCTGAAAATCCACACCATAAACCGCCCATCTTGATCTGAAAGAAATTCATTTCCAAATGAGCCCATTCTGATTCAAATGTTCCAATCAACGTGTTTACATGACACGGGTTTATTCCGATTGGCATGTATTCCTATTCTATTCTGATTCTATTCCTATGCCATTCTGAAAATGGCTAGTGACATGACATGGAAGAAGTTTGGACCCAGAAGTCCTCAGCAGAGTCTCAGCAGCTCAATTGTCAATTGAACCTTCATGGTACTGAAGACTCTCAGAGTAGAAGACATTTAATACAATGTGAAGGAGGAGAAATTGCAATAACAATTTATGGAATTTTTCAATACAAATCTTTAAAGGCCATTTTTTCAAAATGAGTTTTTCCTCATAACTCTGAGCTAGAAATCTCCACTTCAGACACCAAACCTTTCAGTTTTATTCCTTTCTACATTCTGAAGGTTTTTACAGAGGGGTTTGTTGAAATATCATGCAGATCCTGATTTATACAACATTTTATTTCTAAAAACATGAAGAAATTTGATCTTTTTTTCAGGGCTGGTGACAGTATTTTCTCATTTATAGAGTGATAAAAAGAGATATCCAAAATCCTCCTCCATTTGACTCTAATATGTCAGGAAACGAAGGAACCAGAGCTTCAGACGTCCTCAGATGGAGAACCTGCTGGAAGCTGCTCTGTAAACACAAAAATCACGAAAAAAAAAGCAAAAATGTGGTCTTAAATTTTGTTTGCAGAGTCGTCATGGAGACTGAACTCATTCAAAAAACAACCTTGTATTTGATAGAAGGTGCACCAAAGACTCCATTTCTGTTTTTCGGAGACCTCTGACCTCTGAAAGCTCCTCAGAAGGAGTGACCTGAATGCAGTAAACCGGCCCCAGAACCGCTGAAACTTTTATGCTGACAACAAGTCTCCTGGGGATTCTCCTGCTCACACTGTGGTGAATGATAACCAGGCTCACTGTTTGACCCCTGTGGTGGAATCCAAACCCCCAGAAATCCCTCCCACCCCTCTTTCAGACATGACAGCAGCAGTGTGAGGTTATACTGTTTATTCTGAAATGATACGAGCAAAGATTTCACAGTAAAACAGCTCCAGTCACAGTTTCTCTTCAATTGTAATCATTTTTTAAATGTTGCTGAGGTGTTCACAGCCTGTTAGGCTATATCATACTGGTGATTTGTACAACCTATTCTGGCAATAGTAACAATGATGTGTAACAACACAGCTAAATAGGCCTCAGTTAACCCTCACAGTGGAATGGCTGCAATCTGCATTGCAGGTATAAATTTAAGGGAAAAACACAATGGAAAAAAACAAAGAATTTGGGTGTTTAAAGACTACATTTTATCAACATTTTTGGAAATACCATCTGTTGAGCCACACATTTTAGTAATGTTAAAGGATTTCTTTTACAGGAAAGGAAACTTTACCAATAACATGTGAGTTTTCTGCTAATGTATGCTGGTCTGATTTACAATGAGGATTTGGAAATGCGAAACAGCTAGCTAGCTTGCTAACCAGCCTTTACCTGGCTAGCTAACGGTTCACTCTGTAACTTTAGCCTAAATAGTCGGAAGAGATGAAGAGCTTAGAAACCGTTTCATTCCTACAATATGTCTATAATATAGTTTGTTCAAGCAAGAATCTCTGCGATAGAAAGCTGTGGGAGAAAACAATTCTTTCTCCCAAATGAAGCACTTTAATAGGTAAAGTAAACAGGTTTTTATTGACTGCTGCATCGTCCAATTACAGTGTGGAGGCTCAGAGGTTCGGAGGGTGGTTCCCTGTTACATGCAGAAGGATGTGGCTCCTCCGCTGTCATGACGTTATCTCATAGATCATTATACTGGACATTCCCAGATTCATCACCTGTGGAGACAATTTGTCAGAGTTCATTCAAACACCTTGAATTCAAACCTTAAGTAAAAGACCATCCATCTGATCCTCACTGACGTTAATGTTCAAACACTGACGCTACGCTAAACATTCACTCACAAATGTAATTCTTGCTAAAAACACATTTTTATTCAATTGAAACGAGCTTTGGCCCAAAGTAAACCACTGTTCACTGTCCAAGGCTAAGGTTTACTGCTATGTGTCTAAGCTAATGTGAGTTATGCTAACTGTTAAGTAGCTAGCTTAGTCTTGAAAACAGTGGTAGCCTAGAACTGAATCACTGCATTCAAGATTTAGTAGTCTAATGTTAGCTTTTTGTCCTAAGTGAAGCTAGGACAAAAAGCGAGTGAAGTGAGCTAAGTGAAGTTAGTTTACAGTAGCATTAGCGCAATCTGAGATGTTGACAAAAAGAAGATTAAAAAAAAACAGGCTGAACTGTTTTCATTGGTTTATTTTCCCTTGGGATAAAACTAGGATCAATTTTTTTTGAGGAAGGAGGTTGTTTACAATATCTGAATAAAATTATGTCACATAACACGACAAGGACAAGAAAATGACAGTTGAGCTTACTGCAGCAGCAAAAAGTCCAAAGAACACACCCGAGGCGGCCTGGAACATTTGGTCCATTGTGTGACTGTTGTGGCTGTACTGAAAACATCAAGAAACAGCGTCAAAATTGATTGATTGAGATATTAAAGCTCCATAAAGGTAGATGTTTGTATTAAAGCTCCTTCAAAATAAAGGTAGATGTTTGTATTAAATCTCCATAAAGTACTATAAAGGGAGATGTTTGTGTTAATTTTAGGGCGGCTGGTCTTTCAAATATTCATCGATGCTCAAATAATATAGGCATAAACTAATACAGTTCAAAATAATAAATAGATTGCACTACTCAAAACTGAAAGTCTCTTTTAAGCTCTCCCAGACTTAGGAGCTACTTTTAGGCCTAAAATACTTTGTGAATTACTCTTATTTTAAAAAACTAGGAGTCCTAAATTTAAGACTGACACGCCCACTTTTTTTTAGGAGTTGCTCCTAAATTCAGCCCTTTTACTACTACTACTTTTAACCTTAAGATTCTTTGTGAATACGGCCCCTCTTAAAATACTTGAAGGACGTGAGAGAAGTCAATGTTATGAAATTAACGACTTCCCAAGACAACTCTGTGATGATACTGGCTGTAAATTGGTCCTTTTTCCCATCATATGTTACTTATATCATCTGGGGCCGTATTCACAAAGCATTTTATCTTACCGCTAGGAGTGCTCCTAACTCGCACTAAAAGTTTTTAAGTAGGAGTTTTTTCTTAAAAGCTATTCACAAAGCCGCTGAGACCTACTCTTACTAAGGATAAATCACTAAGAGCAAAGTAAGAGTGACGCCCTGGTGACGCCCCGTTGCTATGGATTACGTCAATTCTCGTGCACGAATTCGAAGCGCTCAACACGGTGATTGGTTGTTGAGTGCTTTTTTTAAGTATAATAATTTAATTGTTACATCCATCCTCAAGTAGTGTTACAATTCACCCCGGTATTGGGGTAGGTTGTAACAAGATACCTCTTTGTGTTTGACATTAATTTACATAATCTGTGATGGTGTAGTAGAAGTTCAAGTGTATGTCATTTACAGCAGACAAATATGGGTACCACATGTCAAAATTTGAGATCTCTAGCACCAACAACCACTGAGTTACACTTGCTCAAACAAAAAGTGTTACTATCATCCCCGGTCTCCCTACTAAAGGAGCTGCCTGGCAGCGGTCGCAGTTACCTCGGTCCGACCGTTGTGACGCCTATATTGGACAATCCGTCACCGTCACTACTCCCGTTTTATAGCGAAAATGTTGTAGATGACAAAAAAAAAAAAAAACACAAAAAGGCACTTTTGGCATCAAAGGGCAAAGGGGCAGGTGCTCCAGCACCCCCCTCTGTAGCAATTCGCAGTCTCCAAAACATTTGCCTGGCTGCAGCCATTTCCGATTCTTTGTGAATAGGTCTTACTGGGTTAGGAGTCCTCACGAGGACTTTTAAGCTCTCCCAGACTTAGGAGCTACTTTTAGGCCTAAAATACTTTGTGAATTACTCTTATTTTAAAAAACTAGGAGTCTTAAATTTAAGACTGACACGCCCACTTTTTTTAGGAGTTGCTCCTAAATTCGGCCCTTAGGAGCTACTTTTAACCTTAAGATTCTTTGTGAATACGGCCCCTGATGTCCGACACGCTTGTTTCTAGTTTTTGCTGCTGTTGGTTTCATTATTTCCAGCTCATGCTTGAGCTTTCTTTGTTTAGCTGCAGCACCCAATTTGTGTAGAAATCCATCAAATTGTTATTCCCAATCTATTTCTGTGTTGGATGTTGCTGCTGGTTTTATTTTTCTTTCATCTTTATTTACTTTTAACTTTGTTTATTACAAAAAACATGTAAGACTATGATTAATTAATTAATTAATTAACATGTATTGTATCCAAAGTGCACTTTGCAATAAAAAAATAATATAAAGAGAAAGAAAAAAAAGCCTCAGTGCACAGAGAAATGCACACAGTCTGTATTCAAACCTGTTTTCTTTGGACTATGATGCCAAAGATCAGCGTGATGACCATTCCAACCCCCATGAAACCTGCAAACTGTGATGAAAGAAGAATAAAACAAAGTTTTACCACATCAGCAAAACCAAAAAATGTAAGTGAGAAGTTACTCCTTTCTCTCTCTATTTCTTGTACATACAATTTTCAGAGCCAGGGCGTTCTCTGTGCAGCTTCCGGACATTCCCAGCACAGAGATGCAGATGATGCTGATGATAACAAACCATACCAAAGATGAGCTCCCTCCAGACTGCTCCGCCATGGCAGAACGAAAACACAAACACTTTGGTACAGAATAAACTGTATTCATGTATTATTCGTTTGTTACAACTTCACAGGTACAAATAACATTGAGTGTATTGTTGTTGTTGTTGCTGTTTACCGCTGCGATGCCAGAACGCACTGCCCAGATGATTAATAACCATCCAAAGACCTGAGGACACAAACACACAATTAGTTAGGAAAATAAAAGCAGAGTGTATAGAGGCCGAAGACTGTCCCCATAATAGATGAAGAACTTAGGAGCACGTTGTGTTAAAAATGAAACACATAATGAGGTTGGCGATGTCTACAAAAAAATTAGGATTTAAAATGATGAATAAAAATAAAATGATAACTTAATTATGTGATAATCAATTTAAAGAGAAAATGTTGATGTTAAACTGTATTTTAAAGAGCTTCCTCCGTATTTGTTCATTAATAATAATATATCATCATATTACTTCATATTCTTATAATTTCCCCTGATCTCTCTCATAGATCTGTGTCCGTGTTGTTTCTGCTCTGAGACACTAGAGGGAGACAGAGATGTAACACCTGAACTTCACAGACTGATGATGCTCACATGCAAAGGAAAAGAAGAAGACTTGGCTGGTATAAAACGTTTTACCCAGTAAAATAAATAAATCAGTTTCTCAACTTTGTTTTTTCACACCTGAACTTCATTTTGTCTTTTTATTCATTTTTTATTCAAAATCCTCATTTGCTCAATTTTTTAAACTTTCGTTTATAAAGTGACATTTTGAAAAGTTTGTTTGATCATAAGTTTATGTAAAAGTGTAATAGTAGATAGTGTGTGTGTGTGTGTGTGTGTGTATGCCGGTACAATCGTGTCATATTACATGCGCACATATCAACTGGACGTGTCACACCTGCGTGCTTTGACACCTGTGCAGCAGACAGCGCCTGACGTGTAAATGTAGTTTCCTCATTGACTTATAATGCCCCCCCGTTCACGCATGATGACTGCTGCACGCCGTTAATCACACTACGCGTAGTGACCACGTGTAACATTCATGCGTTTTTTAGCGAACGCACGCATGAACGCTCGCGTGAAGCTGATTGAACATTTTTGTCAGGCGCTCACGCGTACGCGGAAACGACGTGTGCAAACTGTGTCACGCGTGACAAGAAGCTGCGTGCGTATGAAGCAGATTGTGCACGTCTGTCTGTCACCTGAATAGCTGCAACACACTCCCGGCCGAGTTTTTTTTTTTTTACTTTATTAATAATTATATACATAACAAAACTGTCGAGCCAGGGGAAGAGAGAATATAAAGTTATAAATATAGGTTGAAATTGAAATATCAATGCAGAATCAGTGCCAACCATGGAGCATAAAAAGACATGACATCACTGAGCCTCCTCCTGTCTACAATATAATTTTCTCATGGGTCTTTTCCTTTCTCCTGCTCCTTCTTCTCCTCCTCCTCCTCCTCCTCAAAGTCCTTCTAGGCAAGTCATGCCACTCGGCGGCCATCTTGGCGACGTCACGAAAACCCCAAGGAGACCAGACCCCTATCTAAATGAATGGAGGGATGGTCAAATCCACCCTTTAACGTGATAGCAGGACGGAAAAAACATACAGACGTGCTAGCCAGTGAAATAAGATACAAATAAAAACCAAAAAAACATAGACTTTACCGCAGAATGACGTTTAAATCGCTATTTTTCCACAGGGAGTACTCAACTGCGCATGCGCGCGGATTTACGACACCGCCGTTACTGTACGGCTGTAACGGCTAAATCCGTGATCTAGCAGCAGCCCGAGCATACCTACACCGGTCTGCCCCTGGTCTGCCCTGCTCTACCTGGAGACATATCGGCTTGAGTCTGGAGATTTTTGCTAAAAAATAAACGCTAGACTTACATGAAATCCGTCTTAATAATCACCTATGGGCTCCTAGTTCTGTGTGTGGTGACTGTGTCTGCTCCCCCCTCCCACGATCCCCACAAACGTTAGCTGTCTCGGATGCTATCGAATGCTAGCATGGATGTATTAGTGCTAGCATGTCGTCTCAGCAGCAGCAGCAGTCAGTTAAAAATAAATAAATACAGTCCGAGTGAACCGCTGGAGCCACGGACTGATTACCGACCATCACTAACAACTAAAGCCTCGACCGGTAACAAGTATGAGGGGCGTTCGTTGTGCTGAGCTAGCTCGATGCTAACTTCGACTAGCGGTAGCGTTAGCATCCGCCGCTAGCTCCGGTTAGCATCCGCCGCTAACAGCCGCTTCGCAGCTCACAACAAGCCTCTCGTACTCGGTACAATAAAACGAGAGGCTCTCGTTAATGGTGACGGTGTCTATCGGTCCACGGCTCCAGTGCTTCACCCGGACTGTGTGTGTGTTGTTGTTTTTTTTTGGAGTGGACTGCTGCTGCTGCTATCATGGACAGGAGGCTAACGCCCCCAGGGGAAGGGGCCCAGTTTGAATGTTAAGGTTAAAAAATGAAACGAACAAAACTATACATTCAAAAGTTAAATGAAAGAAAAGGTGGACTGATCGGTTCATTGTAAAACACTTATTGATGTGAATGTGGTGAATTCTGTATACGTAGCCCCGAGGTAGCTCTTTCGTTCAGCAGCACAGACCTGAAGCTTCACTTTTCATTAAGACCAACCAATGTGGCTGCCAAATTAACAAGCCGGCAGTAAACCTCTAAAACTCCGCGGGTAAATGTAACAGCTTTCCTCCAGGATGAGGAGCCGCTCCCGGTCGCCGGTGGCTTTTCCGAAAACCTTAGAGTAAATGTTCAACCTGACCAGTGACCACATACAGTACACACGGTGCTAAAGCCGTGTTGTTGTTGCCACCAGGTAGGTTTGTCTGTCGTAAATCTACTTGTGCGCATGCGCTGGTGCAACAACATGATTGGCCTAGTTCAGCTCTGGCAAAGCAGGTGATTGGCTGCTGGTGAAAAGGGGCGGGACATGCGCCATCTTTGGCGTCGCAGCTTTCCCCATTCAAAACGGGCAGAGTGGTCTGTCTCCTCATATTAGAACGTCTCTGTCCTCCTCCTCCTTCTTCTTCTGCTTTTGAATTTCCGGTCCGGCAGGCAAAGTCTGGCTCACTGCTGCCTCCCCTGGTTGACTAAAATGAAAGGCCAACTACACTACACGTCATGTTACGCGGAGTGGTGCGCACGGTGCAGATCAACTTGCTGCTGTGCAGCAACAAAATCTGCGACCGCACGTGTGTGTGAACGCGTAACATAATTTGTCAAACAGTGACTAACAGACGTGCACACGCTGCTTAATATGTATGTAACTTTTGTCATGCGTGAAATACAACCTGCGCGTAACAACGCACGCACGCACGCACGCACACACGGAAAACAAACTAACCATGCGTGCACACACACGTCGCTGCGCGTCTTTCCGGTTGTTTTGACTTCGATTTCACCCCATAGTGTGTGTGTGTGTGTGTGTGTGTGTGTGCGTGTGTGTATATACTGTATATACATATACATATATATATATGGATCATTTTACAGTAAACACACATACACAATCCGACGGAAGGTGCCACATTGCCTGCTTCCTCCTCGTAGTGACTCACGTCACGAAAGTGAAAGTGAGCCGGGTTCCTACCATGCTCCTCAAAGCTGCTTAGTGCCAGTGAAGGCGATACAGACCATAATGATACAGACCCCCTCAGGCCATGACAGAGGTGTCATTCAACCTGTTGTAAGTCGATGGACCATCACAAAAGTTATGAAAATATTATATGAAGGTCGAAAAGTTCCTTAGTGTTGGTTTAAAAAAAATAAAATAATATAAATCTTCTCACTTCATCACCACAGTTTTTAAGTTTCATATTTATTATTATTTTTACTATGCAAATGTACGACTTTGTGTCTTATTTTGATATCACTTTTGTAAATTAATCGGTATTGTGCAGTTTTGAGGAAAAAAAATGAAACTCTTTTTTTCAAAAACTTTCCAATGCTGTTCTTTTTTTTAGATTCACTAGATTGATAGAATATGATATAGAAAAATATGCAAGTACTTATTTCTATTTTTATTTTTTTATTCTATTTTTTATTTTCTATCTTTAATTTTTTGCTTGAAACAAAAATATAAAACTAATTGAAATGACAAAAAGAAAGAGGTTTTCTACTTACGTGTAACAACGCATTGAAGAACAAGAAGACGTATTTGAGGCAAACATTAACTTTTCCCATCTTCAGATTCTGGTGATTTGCTCTGATGAAGAAGTGAAGCAGAGTTTCACAGACACAGTGTGTGTGTTGTGCAGCAGTGTTGTTTCATCAAACTGAAACAAGTGCTCAGTGGTTTGTTGTGGCTGCAGATGCATTTATGACTTATGTAGGTCGTGGTCGACCGGGTCTAAGGAGGAAAAACAACCAATGAGACACGTATAGAGACCATGAGGACTTCCTGTTTACAGCGTTTGTCTCCACCTGTTCAAACCCAGACTGGTCATGAAGCATCATCACATCAGATCTGTGCAGAGCGCTCCTTAAAATTAATCAAATATTTCCTTCACACATGTTGATGTTGTGACCTTGTTACATGTGCCCCCAAAAAGCGTTTAAATTAAAAAACTTAATAAAATTCCTACCAAACCAACGGTAGATGCTACAGTTTTGAAACTTCACCACAATGTAGCCTCAATACTGCTGAAACTTTAGTCCACTTAAACTCATTACAAATTATGAAGTCCATCACTCTGTTTTTTTCAATAACTGTAAAACTTTTAAAATGTATCTCCTCCCACAATTTTTGCTCAATTGTCACCAAACTTTCTACAGAGCATCTCCAGACTGTCGTCAACAAAACTTGTTTCTCGGATTTTTGATTAATCAAAAATTGAGCCTACAGTGCATGAAAACGTTTGACTGTAAACAGTACTGTAAACATATACCATCCAATACCTGCTAAATACATTTTCAATCTTCCTGAAAAAAAAAGAGAATATTTTGGAATCATGGTTGATGAAGTTTGGAAAATATCAGAATTTTATCTCAAAAACTGAATTTTCTATAACATTTTGAATTCTGCTCTCATGGGAACAACTGCAGTCAATGTAAGAGTGGCATTTTTAAACATCACATTTTCTCTTGTGAAGCAAAACACTTATCGTTAAAAACAAATCACCAACATAGCTAAATCTGGCATATTTACATCAAATAATTGTTTTTGTATGTTCATGAATATGTGGAGTCCCATTTCAAATAAACTAATAAATGAAATGAAATTAAGGGTGTATTCACACCTGTTTAGTGCGCACCCTGGTGCGCACCAAATGTTAAAATGATACATTGTTTCATTTTTCAGTTAGTGCGGTTGCGTTCACACCTGCTTTTTGTCACTCGGGACCAAACTTGGAGAACGTCACGTCTCCATGACTACCGGCTGAAATCTGGAAGCGCTGATTGATAAAACTTTAATGATGGAGAATCCAGTAGGGCCGGTTGTTAGTAGCTCTGGTCATTTATTTCTATATTGTTTGCATGTATAACTCTGTTTGGTACTTCTGGCTGGTTTCCGGTTGCGTTCACCCAGCTCGGTCCCGTTAGTTCCCGGTTAAACGTTAAACACGGGCGGACCTCTGCTGCTGCAGCTCGGTAATCAGCTGCTCCGCGGACACGCACCGACCGGCTGCCCCGCTGCTGCTGCTGCTGCTGCTGCTGCTGCTGCTGCTGCTGCTTCGTTTGTGGGTCAGAGCTGCGTAGGACCGGAGCACCGGGCGGTCTCCCCGCTGCGTTAACCCGTTGTCACTGACTACGGTAGCCCTTTTAGCTCAAACGTATTGAGTTCGCCTGGCAGTTGGCTCGCACCAGAGTGCGGTTGCTTTCACACCTAAACTAGTGCGCACCAGAGTTCGGCTGGAGCCGAACCGAGACCACCTCCTCAGGCCGCACTAGTTTTGGTGCGCATTAGAGTGCGATGTGCTTTCACACTGACCCAAACTGGACCAAATTTAGTGTGCACTTGCAGGTGTGAATACACCCTAAATTCCCATGCTGTCAAGATAGAATTCATGTATTATCAGATTTTTGTTTAGCTTGTAGTGTTTGTACTGGTGGAGCTGAGTGAAAATACTAAATATGATGTCTGCAGCTCTGTTTTTATTACGCCTATATTTAACTGAAAACATAAGAAAAGAAAAAAGTTCCTTCACACCACTATTATGTAGGCGCTGTGGTTCTCCTGCAGCTCTGTCACAGTGTTGATCTGTTGCTGCCCTCTGCTGGCTGCTGCTGGTAACTCCTGTTGCAACAAGTGGCTGAAATATGGACTGGTGAATATTGTTTCCTGTTGAATATTTATATTGAATATATTTATGACAAATGTGCAGCTACTATGGTCATGAATGTATGATTACATGTAATAAACATGTTATAATACTGTACAATACATGTTAAGGTGCAGGCAAAAACATTTTTCGTGCACACATCAATTTCAAGATTTTGGGCTATTTTGCTTCCTTAACATGTTTCTTTTCAGACCAGGCTCACTGTTTGACCCTTGTGGTGGAATCCAAACCCCCAGAAATCCCTCCCACCCCTCTTTCAGACATGACAGCAGCAGTGTGAGGTTATACTGTTTATTCTGAAATGATGCGAGCAAAGATTTCACAGTAAAACAGCTCCAGTCACAGTTTCTCTTCAATTGTAATGTAATCATTTTTTAATTGTTGATGAGGTGTTCAATTAGCTCATACTGGTGATTTATACAACATACTGGCAATAGTAGGCTAACAATGATGTGTAACAACACAGCTAAATCTAGGCTTGTTTTCCCCTCACAATGGAATGGCTGCAATCTGCATATTTAGGCTTGCAGGTAGCCTATGAATTAAATGGAAAAACACAATGGAAAAAACAAATTGGGTGTTCAAAGACTACATTTTAACAACATTTTTGCAAATAGCATCTGTTGAGCCTCAAATTTTAGTAATGTTAAGGATTTCTTTTACAGGAAAGGAAACTTTACCAATAAAATGTGAGTTTTCTGCTACTGGTCTGATTTACAATGAGGATTTGGAAATGCGAAACAGCTAGCTAGCTTGCTAACCAGCCTTTACCTGGCTAGCTAACGGTTCACTCTGTAACTTTAGCCTAAATATTAGCATGTCAAACTTTTAGTCGGAAGAGGTGAAGAGCTTAGAAACCGTTTTATTCCTAGCAATATTTGTTTGTTCAAGCAAGAATCTTTGCGATAGAAAGCTGTGAGAAAAACAATGTTTTCTTCCAAATGAAGCTCTTTAATCCTCCTAAAATGCAGAAATGTAAAGTAGGCTATATAAAGTAGAGGAGAGAGGACACATCCCTGAGGAGAGCCAGTGAATGTTACAGACAAGTCTGTTCCCCATTTACTCTCACTTTTTTTACTCTCACATTTACCTCTGTTCTGTATTTTATTTATCACATCTATTAGCCTACAACATGATTTTGTTTTTATGATTTTCTCCCTCTTCCCCAACAAATGTTGTATTCCAATATTGTGAATAAGATTTTTATTCTTAAACTTTTGTAAAATCAAGATTAAATAAAATTTGTTTAACCTCCAACGCAAATCAAATCACTTTAACCACTAGCTCACAGCTATGGCGGGATGACAAAAAACCCCAGTAGTCTAATCTTTGTATGACTGAATTATTCTGTATAAGACCCTGACTAATACTCATAGTAATCTGCATTAGCATCAAAACAAAGTAGGCAAAATAAAAAAAATGATAATACTACGTAGTCTAAGAAAAAAAAGTGGAAAAGTCAGGGGCCCACCTACAGTTAGTGTTCTTTCAGGGGGCCCAGAATTCCTAGCAACGGCCCTGTCATACAGATGCTGAACCACGTGACGACCCAGCGCTGTGAACCCCTGGCTGACACACAACTCAACAACACGAATGACGGCAGGTTTGACCCAGCTCTTCAACAGACCAGACCACACAGCCAGAGCAGCCTGTCCTCTGGCAGTCAGGTTGAATCCACAGACGGGTGGACTAAACATTAGCCAACACTCGGACGTGCGTGCGTGTCATCATCACGCTGCCCTTTGCCCCAGTTTGACCCACTTTCCCTCGGATATCCCGGGATCACAACCAACGGGACTAAAAGGACACTGTGCTGGAAGATGTCTCGGGCCACGGAAAGACTCAGACTGCTGATCCATCATCTGGATCGATCACCTGCAGCGGTTGTATCCTTTGATCCGCTCTGAGTCTGGAGCCTCAGCAGCAGGACTGGGGGTTGTCGCTGTCCGACGCCGATGGCGGCTCGCCGAGCAGCGGACAGCCGCGGTGGAGCAAGCCGGGGTCCCTCAGTCGCCCGGAGGCCTCTGGGGACAGAGAACCAAGTTATTGTTTGTAGAGATGCATTTTTGCAGTTGTCTGTAGCTATTGAAACAGGAAAATAACACCTAACAGCTAATTGACCGTCTTTAGCATTTGTATGTAATTTGTTTGACGATACAAACTCAGTTAGCTTTTAGCCGTACGTTAACGTAAAGCGCAGTTTAATATAAAATAGTTTTTTGTGTGTCAAAAAAAAGCAGAAAAACGTCCTAAAATATGTCGCAGTGAGCATGTAACGTTACTGCTCCTGTAACGTTAACGTTACTGACACGGACTGACCCACAGGCCAACAACAACAACAACAACATCCAGGGCTAACGTTAGACAATAAGATTGTGTTGTGTTTTCTTATGTTTTCATAATGCAATGGACCACTAACCTACAGTGTTCACCACAGGAGGGAAACTAATCACAGCCTGTCAGTCATTTTTCAATGGACTCTGTCCTTTTTTAAATGTTCTCCTGCTCCTCAGTCAGTAAGTCACGAGCAGTGATACTGTTTCCCTGTCAAGGTGTACGTTATACACATTTTTGTTTCAGTCCATGAAATAGCACATATGCGGACGAATACTACTGAGTGAGTTGGTTAGTTCCAGATAAACGGGAGGTAGGCTTATGGTTAGAGGGGGGGCGAGTCCAAAATGTGACATATCTGAGCATTTTATTAAAAAAAAGAAGTAAATTAATAGTTACTTTTCCTAGTAATTAGTTACTTTTATAATGTAGTAACTATTTTGGGGGAAAGTAGTACTAGTACTATAATTAATTACTTTTTAAAATGAACGTACTGGTCAGGAGGTTGTATATGTGGAACTATAAAACAATATGTCAACATACAATTATACTTAGCCTATACTTTTTTTTTTTTCATTTTTATAATTCCAGTTTAAATCTAACTCAACAACTATCACTTGTATAACACTTCAGACTTTCTCCACCTGAGAACATAAATATGCACTTGAGTATATTGATGATGTCCATTACAAATACTAGAAAGAATATAAATCTGTCTTTGTTGCTTCATTTCCTCCTTAACTGGTTTTCCTCAGAGAGCTGCACCGACCTCCGCTCTGCAGACATCCACCTATAGCAGTCACCCTCACAGGCTGAGGTAAGGAGTTTCAAGTAATCTCATAATTTCACCTGAGTAAGCAGCGGATTCAGCTGTTGCCTCAGGGTAAAAGGTTTCAGTAGGCGTGATTGATTACACAAGCCACCACTCACCTCTCACACAGTTTCTTTAGTGCTGCCCGTATCAGCGGGTAGAGATGTGTTCAAGAGACAACACAAAGTCATGGGCAGTTTTGAAGGCAGTTTAGTGTCAGAGTTAAGGATTCAAACAAACACTGATGCGAGAGAGTCATTCACTCCTTTATGTAAGGAGGAGTGTGAGTGGAAAAGATCCAGACAGGTGTTAAGCTGCCATGGCTGGAGGTAGTGATATGGTATTTACTGAAATCTAATATGACTATTACTGCAGCCGCCTTATGTCAGTCAATTTCAACAGAGCCAAGAGTCTGCATCAGCTTTTCAATGCAACTAAACCAGTGCATTGCTGCATTGTCACCTGTGTTTTTTTGTTTTCTTTTTTGTTTTTTTACAGATATACTTGTGATACTGACCTGCTGACCCCAGAGCAGCGACTCTCTTATGAGGAAAATGGTTTCATTCTCATCAAGAACCTGGTGTCGGAGGAGGACATCGACAAGTTCAGGTGACCACCGCAAAACCTGCAACTGCAAAGGAAAACATTCTTTACACATTGTCTTTGCAAAATATTAACCTCAATAAATGTAATACCCTGTGATGAAGACTACCATGAACTACTCATTGAGAACCACATACGTACTTGATAATAATAGAGTAGTTTTTAAAAGTGTACGGAAATACTGATATTAAAGGATTTATTTAATTCTAAAGGTGGAATGTGTGAGATCATGCTTCATCTATAGAGGGCAGCATTTCTCCTCTTCATCACTGTTGAGTTTGTCATATTGTTGTTTCCCCATGTTCCTTATAATTTACTATTTATATATGTATTATTGTTACTATTGCTACGCCTGTTGATAAACCAACATGGCTATAGTAGTATGAGGAAGGGATGATGACATCTTTACAAATACAGGGTCTGAAAATAAGGTTTATTGCCAAGTAATTCTTTCACTTGCAAGATATTTGGACTAGCACTTAACAATAAATGTAAGGAAATAAGGGAGTAACAATAAAAAGGCAGAATATTAATAGAGCTGTAAAAGATATTGAAAAATTTACAGGACAAAAAAAAAACCGACTATGTGCAAACGTGTTTTAAATTTAAATTTAAATTTAATTTCCTTTATTTGTTTAAGAGGGACAGTGTACATCAATGAACATTTTAAAAGAATAAAATGTAAATGCACCCAATTATAGCCAGAAGGCTAATTTCCGTTGGCAGTCCCCCTGCCTGATGGAGCATGGCAGTAAAACATAAAACAAAGGTATATAAAAAGTTACATTAAGACACATTAAGACAGATATCACAGATCGCTACACAACAATACACCTATCCCCCACCCCTCCGACCCACATGCACGTACGCACCTATAACACTTAACACATTACAGTTTCAAATATACATTAACAGGTAACAGTACCACAGTATCAGTACGCAGTACCACAGTATCAGTACACAGTTACACAGTGTTGGTACATTAAAAGTGTTCACATGCCTGGTTGGCTCTAAGCCATAACTTCAGGCGGCCCTTAAAAGTAGACAGAGTAGGGCACTCCTTTATGGGCAAAGGTAGTGTGTTCCAAACCGTAGCTCCCATCGTAGACAGGGCATTTCGACCGAAAGTTTTAGAATGACAAAACTCCTACCAGACAAACATGTGACAGGACAATTTATTTAGATCATACAAGCTCCTTATATTCACACATGTCAGCTCTGTTGAGTGTGTGTATAAATGTTCAGATGACCTGTGAGGTTCTGAACATCGTCTCCGTTCGTTCTTCAGGAAGGAGTTTGAACGGATTTCTCGACAGGAAGTGAAGGTTCCGGGCCTGGTGGTGATGAGGGACGTGGCGATCTCTAAATCAGAGTTTGTTCCCGATCAGAAAGCTGTCTCCAAGCTCCAGGATTTCCAGGAGGATCCTGAACTGTTCCGCTACTGCGCATTACCTCAGGTACACAAACAACACACAGCAGATTACAGCAAACTCTAGTTTCACTCGATACCTGAATGTGCAGCATCACTTTTGTTGACACACACTTCAAGTTATTGAAATTTAAAAAAAAACTCTCTGCAAATGTGAAACAACACTGAAGGAGCACTGGTGCCTGTTTGTGTCAGATCTTGCAGTATGTGGAGTGTTTCACTGGACCGAACATCATGGCCATGCACACCATGCTGATCAACAAACCTCCTGACGCAGGTAACATCACTATCACAGCAGGTCTGATGTAAAACCCTGTGTGGTCATGATCAAAACAAGCCGGTGTAGGTGTGAGGCTGCATCTCCTGTGTGTCCTGTGTCTCAGGTAAGAAGACGTCCCGTCACCCGATGCATCAGGACCTGCACTACTTCCCGTTCAGACCGGCTGACAAGATCGTCTGCTCCTGGACAGCGATGGAGAGAGTGAACAGGCAGAACGGCTGCCTGGTCGTACTGCCGGGGACACACACTGGAACGCTGCAGGAGCACGACTACCCCGAGTGGGAGGTACACTACACACATAGTACACACTGTCAGAAGCACATCTATCCCTGTTAGGAGATCCACACAGATACACCATCAGGGTTTCTGCTGGGTATTAAAAAGCCTTAAAAAAATTCTAAAATTTGATTATCCAAATTTTAGGCCTTAAAAAGTCTTAAAGGGATAGTTCAACATTTTGGCAAATTGGCCCATTGCCATAATCCCTATAGTTTTAGGAGTAGGTTCGTGCCCTTTAATTGTCGGTGCAAGCTATTTTTAGAACGGCGAAGCAGAGCCGCGAGCTGCTCAGAGCTACGCTATGGAGGCTAATGGAATTTCTTCGTTTCCCTCATCAAATTCATTACACAATCCAACAACTCCACAACGCTCTGGTGGACAAGTTGTGACCTGCACATTCACCACGCTATGAGATAACTGCCCCCGACAGGAACGCGCATCAGCAGTTTTGCATGAATTTACCTCGAAAACAACTCCTAATGTTCCGTTATTATCTCATAGCGTGGTGACTATCGGGACTATGGCAATGGGCCAATTTGCCAAAATGTTGAACTATCCCTTTAAATTCATTGAAGTATTGTGTTCAAGTCTTGAATAATTTTAGATGTTCCTGTAACACTTCATTGTGCTTTATTGAATGCATTTTCAACTACAAACAAGCCCAACATGCAATTTATATTGCAGCCAGTTTACTTGCAAGTAATTTTGTGACTCTGCATTTCTTTTGTATGTTTTTTGTTTGTCATATAGGTCTTAAATTTCATCCATAATGGTCTTAAAAAGTCTTTGATTTGAGTTGGTGAAACCTGCAGAAACCCTGACCACGTCAAGCTCTGCTTTTGTCCTCAGGGCGGGGTGAACAAGATGTACCACGGAGTGCGGAACTACGACCCGCAGCATCCCAGGGTGCACCTGGAGATGGAGAAGGGTGACACCGTCTTCTTCCACCCGTTACTCATCCATGGCTCCGGCATGAATCAGACGCAAGGCTTCCGCAAGGTACTACACTACCAGGGCCGCCCCTGCCTACACGCAGATCACGCACAGTGCGTAGGGCCCCGCGATCCAATAGGGGCCCCGTTTTGCACAAAGGATGCGCATATGCACAGCCGTGGTGCGCGCTACTAGATCAGCTGTCAGCGCCAGGCAGGAGAAGAGGGAGAAGAGACCCTTTTTTTTGTAATCTGACACTGCACGCGCCGTCACGCGTCGATCTGACCAATCACTGGTCAGATGCTGCAGGCACTTGTCAAGCAGCTGCAGGTGAAGACGTGATCATAGCTTCGAAAAGAACGAGTCAGGCGCGAGCAAGAGGGGAAAAAACCAAAACAAGAGGAAACTCGTGCTTCTCTCGAAGGTGGGCATTTGTTGAAGTTAGTGCTGGGCTGGGTTAATGTCCGTTAACGCTGCTAATGGTGTTAAAGCCAGCACTAGTAAAAATGTAAAACTTTGTGGCATAAGCAAGCACTAAACCTCCATGCTCAGCACAGCTGCTGCTGCAGGTAGGAGGAGAGATGCTGCTAGCCTCCATGTGGACTGTGGTCTGGAGATGAAAGTCATTTTCCAGCGGCCCTTACCATTTATTAAATGTCTTGTTAACACCTTTGTCTATATGCATTCACCTCTGTTGAAAGGCAGTGGTAAATTTATCAGTTGTTGGTCATATTTTCGGCTAAACTTTATAATCTATTTTATCTCCACACAAGGATCTGTTGGTGAATTTAATCTATGACAGGCAGCTTTGGAGGAGATATTAGAGATACATATTGATAGAAATGAGTGTATTTGATACTTTGGTTGACAGAAGGAACTAAATTTGAATGTAGCTACATTTTGAAATATCAGTCTCTTTGGTGCTGAATTAGTATGTTTTATTAGGATTGTAGTTGTAGCCTATATAATAATAATAATAATAATAATAATAATGATGATAATAATGACAATAATAGTAATAATAGATAGCGATAGCAATTGTTTTTTTTTAATTAATATTAGTATAAGTATATAACTGCTAAACTGCCAGTATTAGTGGTTGTAGTTTGCATTATAATCGATTATAGGAGGGCCCGACAAAATTTTTTCGCTTAGGGCCCCATTTTGGTCAGGGACGGCCCTGTACACTACCCACAATCCATCCAGGGTTTTCAGCATATCCTCCTGTGACATCCCTGGTGCCTCGTAATTATAATGTGATGAAAATATTACTATAACTCTTGTGTGTGTGTGTGTGTGTGTGTGTGTGTGTGTGTGTGTGTGTGTGTGTGTGTGTGTGTGTGTGTGTGTGTGTGTGTGTGTGTGTGTGTGTGTGTGTGTGTGTGTGTGTGTGTGCGTGTGTGTGTGTGTGTGTGGTTACAGGCCATCTCCTGCCACTACGCCAGCGGTGACTGCTACTACATTGATGTGAAGGGAACCACACAGGAAAACATAGAGAAGGAGGTGAAGGAGATCGCAGAGAAAAAGTATGCCATGGGCAACGAGGTCACGTTCAAGGTCAGAGTCTAACATTTACACACTGCATTCATGGACTCAACCAAAACCAAGAGTCTGGAGGCCAAAAACAACAAAGACAGAGGGAATCTGGGAGTATAGACGAGGTCAGAATGGAGAGTAACCAAACTAATAAAACAAAGAAAGAACTAGTGTGGTGACAGCTGGCTACACAGTTTAGGCTCCAGAAGACTTGAAATAGTTTGATACTGTGCAACATCCTGTGAAATCTTATATTTACACACAACACCTGAGTGAGACAAAGACAGAACATGAACACACACATAAACTTGCTTTGACACTGAATGTCAGGACGTCGTGATCTCTGCTGTTTCAGTTGCAAATTTCTCTCTTAAAGGTAGAGTTGGAGATGTTATTCTGGAACATTTTTTACTAAATTGCTTTAAATCCTCCAGTCTTCAACAAATTACGACGTGGAAAAGACATGTCAGTGATCCAGTGTACCACACTGAAATCTAATAGGTGGGTTCACATCAAGGTGTCGCCCCACAAGTCTGAGGAAAGAAGCTTGGACTTTTGACATTTGTATTTTCAAAATGTGGCCTGTTAGAAGCGTTTTTCCAGGATCTCCAACCCTACCTTTTACAGTCCCCAAACTTAACTGCTGGTTCTCGTTAATGAGAACCAGTGTGAAACAGGATTGGTTGACTCGAGTCAAAGTCAAAATCCTCTCACATATAATAAATATTCTAGACAGTTACAATAAATACTCACTTTTCATTAAAGTTTCATGTGTTTTCTCTTCTCCTGTGATTAAGTCTTGATCCATAAGAAGATACATTTGTGGTTTAATAACCAAAACCATCTCAGTGTAGTTCTACATCTCCTCTCTCAGGCTAAATGAACACTGCTGCGTTTTCATTTTAAAATACCTTTATTTACCACTTGTCCTACATTGTCTCCTCCTGTCCTCACCGCTACAAGCAGAAAAGCAGAGATTTCTGCACCTGTTCTGTTTTGTATTTTGACTTTTTTTCTTTCTTTCTTTTTTTATAAACTGAACCTTTAACTCTTCCCATACAGGATACCTGGGCTTTCCGAGGCCGCCTGGTGCAGGGAGAGAGGGTCTCACTGTGATGATGTCACAGACCCACAAGGTGACCAACCACTGACCTGAGAGCAGAGTAAATGAATGAAGTGATCAGAGGCCTGTTATGGTGTTCATGGCTTCTATTGGTACGATCTGTCATTTCCTCAGGTGTAATGTTTAGATCATCGCACACTGTTCCACTGCATTTGCTTTGGAAATGTGATGAAGAGAACATCGACCTGACATAATGCATAAGTATAGGGAATAACATTAAAAACGGAAAATCAGTTTCCTCATGGACACATAACTATATAGTGATTAACCAAATATATGAGATGCTGCTTTACAGCAGAAATAGCGCTTTTAAAAAACAGTGATGCAGTCTAAGCATGTCCTGAAACCTCAGCTGCTTAAAGGATCCATCACCTGGTATTTATATTGGTTTTAGGTGTTGAAAGGGTCTTAATTGCACATTTTTTGAGAAATAATATGCAACATTCACCTTTATTTATCCCTATTTGTGTACCCAATTTTGCTCTCGTGAGAAAAACACGCGATCTTGTTTTACAGCTTGTCATTGAAAAAAAAAAAAAAATTCCATGCATTTACCGCGACTACTGAAACCATGGAAACGTAAATATAAAATTCCACCGGAAGAGCAAAACCGGCTTACGTTTTTGACGTTCAGAAAAAGGTGGATATATAAATAAATAAAATGTAATGCAGGCTGATCGGTTCATTGTAAAACATGTATTTATTGATGTAAATGTGGTGATTTCTGTACATACAGAGCCCCCAGGCAGCGCCACTCCTCTGTCCAGTACCTACACACAGGAAGCTTCACTTTTCATTCAAACAAACTGCCACAATTGTTAGATTTCATCAATGAGACCAGCATTTATACCCTAAAAAGAAGTTAACCAGCCGATGGTAAACCTCTAAAAGCCTGCGGGTAAGTTAATTAACGAACGTTTTGTCCGCTGCGGTGTCGACGTAGTTCTGGCCGGCCGAGCAGCTCTGCAGACCTGTTGTGCCGGCTGCTGCCTCTGTGATGTCGCGGTCGTTGCTCCACAGGTGGAGTTTCACTCTCTCCGATAAACATCAGAGCGAACTTCTAAACAGCCGTTATTTGGATCTAAACAGTTACTTTCTCGCATCAAAAAATATTAAAACTTAGTAAATTGACGTAATAACAGCGCTACAGCAGGAAATAAAACAGCTTTTTGCCTGTTTCACAGCTACCACTACCGCTGTCGGCTGCTGCGTACGGCGTGCGGGGGGGTAGTCCCCCCCCCCACCCCGCTCCTCGGCTTCTCGGTGACGTCAACGAGAAGCCCAATCAGAAGTCGCGTTTTTTTCCTCTCCTGGTGAATTCAAGGGGGAGGAGGCGAGAGTGAAGTTCTTTGCCCGGAAAACATGTCAGCTATTGTCAGTGACAGAGAAGATTGAGTTATACACGCAATAACCTGAAAAAAAGTGATTTTCAGGTGATGGATCCTTTAATTAAACAAAGCCTTAATGGAGAAGGATGTCAAGCGTTCAGACAGTATGTTGTTGATTAAATGAGAAATATTATACAGGGGGAGAGAGTGGGGTTGAAGTTAAGATAAAGGAGTGAGAGAAATGAATAAAAAATGGTACTTAGAAATGTGAAAATGTTCCAGAATGACTGTTTTCATTAACAATAACACTGCCTCATTGCATTTGTTGTTTGTTATTGTGTGTTCATAATGAGCCAATTAATAATTGTATTCTTGTTTGTACAATCTTTATAAATGTAATGTTTTAATAACATTAATGATGAAAATGACTGAGGTTTTTGTTTGGATTTCTTCGGACACACTCACTCAGAAAGTAGCTTGATATCAAATGGCATATGAGCAGCAGCTGCCACTTAATGTGGTGTCAGAGAGTGCAGCTGCCTTCAGATGGAGGACTGGGTATTTCCTGGATATTCCACACACAAAAAAAAAAAAAAAAAACACCTGTGGGGCTGGATCAGTATCTTAACTGCAATCGTCTTAGAAGGAAAAGTTTATTTCCATGCAGGACACATGAAAGGAGGAGGCTTTATCACAGGCACTCAGAAAAAAAGAAGCATATTCACCAAAATGTACAAGTGCACTGCACACACAGCACATAGCACACACACATACACTCAGGCTCATTTACAGCTAAATGTTTTCCAGATCTGGTGCTGACTGAACTCAGTGGCACAGTTTCCATTACAGGAAACTGAGTTAACTCCGTCACAAAGTAACCTGTGTCCTCACACTGAGTTCAGCAGCTCACAGCACAACACAGTGCAGTGAGTGTACTGTATGTAGGCCTAACCATGAGATCAGACCTGGAATGATAATGAAGGGTCTAGTTCAGCAGCATGATAACATCATTTAATCTTATATTGGATTATTGGAGATACTGGATCATTTCAGTATTTATTGAAATGTAACCTTGTGAAAGGATTCAGTTGCGTGTTCAGGGAGTGGCCTGAAATCTGATAGGGCACCCCAAAATATGATGGGCTATATGCCTAGTCAGAATCATTTTATACGTTATTTTATACTTCCTTTTGTCAAGTAATTTTTTTTCAAGAATGAAATATTGAGGTTTTCTATCACAATTGTATGTTGCCACTCCTGTATTTTGACTAGTATATCTAGTTTTTCTCACAGTGTTAGTCATTGAAGTAGATATGGGTTTTGCAAACAAAACTGGGTAGGGGAGAGCGGGGTAAGTAGTGCCAATTTTTACTTAAATTGCCTTTAAAGCAAGGAGATTATAATAATGCCCCCAACTAATATATGTACATATAGTTTAGGATGTTGTGCATCCCTGGGAACAATCACTTTGAATCTTAAATCAACTGTTTCAGAAATATAGCTTTAGAAAAAAAAAAAAAATCTGGCACAACTTGCCCCCGGTGAGGGGTAAGTTGTGCCATTGGAGAGAATTCACTGGGGTAAATTGTGCCATTGATAATTGAAGTAAAACAGATAATTTTAATCTCACAAATGTTAATGCTATATAAAAGCAAGACATTCAATACAAAATTAAAGCCAGAAGCGGCGATGATCGGGTCCTCGCTTGTCCCCATGTAGTCGTGGAGGCCTGAGCCACGCTGGGGGCTGTGGCACAAAGAAACACAATGTTTTGTTCATCCACCAGGCTACGAGCACAACCAGACTGGGCAGGTGTGTTCAGGGGCGGTCCCTCATCACACATGTTAAGTTTCAAGCAAATCCGTGCCCACTGCCATGTTTCTCCTATACACAGACAGCACTGCCACTGGCACAACTTAACCCAGGCCCTTTGGCACAAATTACCCCAAGCCCAGCATTTTGAGAAAAAAGGATTCCCCAGCTGTTTTGAGCTGGCATCATGCTAACTGTATAGACTCATGGTGTAGCTTAATAAAGCACTAAAACATGTGTGAACTGTTTTCAAAGTTATCTATAATTGTTCAAACATGGCAATCAAAAAACCTTGATCATAGAAATTTTACTTTGGAGGGCAAAAACTTGTTTTTTGAACATAAATGTGCTTTCCTCTCAAGCTATGTGTCTCCCTTCTTGATAGGATGAGTGAAATGGATGCCCCTTCAAAAATATGTGGTCACATGACCAACTTCTTCTATAGTTTTCTAGATAACAGGGGTGGAACTACTTGCCCCATGGCACAAATTACCCCACTCTCCCCTATGGCCAAAACCTGTCTGGGTGTGTGTTTACGTGTGCACATGTATACATGAGTACGTAATGTGTGCGAGCAGGCACTCATGCTCACGCTTCATGCCACCCCACCATGAGTCAGTGCCCCACTTGGGCCACCCCTATCAAAAATATCTGGACACGCCCCTGAGAAGATTAGAGGCAAATGTCTATTGTGGACAGCCTAAAATGTTGGGAAACAAATGTGGTGGAGTGGATTTATTCAGTACCACAATTTCAAAATACTTCAGGTTGAATACAAGTACATTAAATTGTAAATTTAGGATAAATGTTATTACTTCCAACCACTGCTATTATCTAGGCTACAGCACGCTGTGATTTTATTTCAACATTTTCCACTGACTTGCAACTCAAACTCTGTATCTACTGTATGTGACAGTTGGTGGTCCTGTCACTATGCCTCCAATTGATCATGTGCCCTGGCTACTTGGCCAAGGGGATGTCCCTTTGGGTGACTGGCAAGCACCCGGGAGGTGTGGGTTCAATCCCCGCCCGGGCCCTCTTCACCTTGCCACATGTAGAAGCTGATGTCAAAAGGGTAGAAGAGAAACTAAATCACCAGACACAATGACATGAACAATGAAATTATAAACTCTATACTCATAATGCATCTCTACAACACTGTGTGACTGCTCCTGACTGAGCACCATACCCACTGTAGTTCATTAAAGTACTATTGTGTCTTTTTTTAGTAGCTTCATGAGGCTGAAATATGCAATTTTGGACACAAATCAGGCCCAGTGAAAATGTAGGGGAGACCGGGGATGGTTCTAACACTTTTTGTCTCAGCTCCCATAACTTGCAGAGTGTTCATGGTAGGGCTCTCAAATTTTGTGAGTTTTTGAGTTCCCTCATTTGTCCTCTACAAATAGCAGTGCCCTAAACTTCTCAAAGTATATCACATAATTTACTATTTGATGTCAAATGCATGGAGTGCCACTGTTACAACCTACCCCACTACCGGGGTAGGTTGTAACACAACCTGGGGTAAATTGTAACTGTAAGCGCCATTTATTATTGTTTTGCCATTTGCACTGATTTATACTGACTAGGAATAGAAAAGAACCAAGGAAACAACGTAAGATAGCCACTACAGTACCAGTGAGATTAAAAACTAAAAACTGAGACCAACCCAAAAAAACATGCATCTACTATTATTAGATATATATGTAAGTTTATTGTGCATGTTCCAACACTAAAGCATCTTCCTATGGTTCAGTATGAACAAAAATAACTCATCACTGATGGTTAAATGAAGAACAGTGACAGTGGTGTGGATCCTAACATTAGAAAGCTGTCATAAAGAACATCTTCTGATAATACTAGTGAATGCTGAACATGTATGAATGGAAACCTTCAACAGGAGGTCAGAGGCAGATCATACAATTCCAGGGGTGCGTTCCGATCGACCTTTAGTTCCCTGCGCAGTGGACTGCACAGGGTGTGCCGCCATGTTCAGTGTGGTTCCAAACCGCAGGGAGCAGTTTGAAGGGTACTGTGAACTGTGCAGGGAAGGAGTGAACAACGGTTCCTCACTTCGCCCAGTTCACCGGATGTTGACAACCGATTTTACCCATCAGCCATTGCGGTCCGTTTACGTGCGTTACGTAAATTGGCAGGGCTAATGGTTACCTGTCGAACTTTAATAGCTCAGTGGCTCAATAAACGGTCCATGAAAAAATATTTTTTCCGGCGAATATCTTAGTTACAACATGATTGAGCTAACAAGAGTAGTTTCATGTCGTGTCCGACAACGGGAGGGTTTCAACAGCTGACGTCCTGTTAGCTTAGCTGCGTTAGCTTAGCTGCGTTAGCTTAGCGGCCGCCGTTAGCTTAGCGACAGCCGTTAGCTTTCCTGTCAGCTGAGCCACTGATGCTTTCTACACACCCTTATACCCCCAAACTGAATAAATACCACGCATTGTAACACAAAACTGCTTTGCTTGTGCACACAGAAATAGTAATGTTTCTTCAATCATTTCAGATCTGTTTAAACGGTGATAGTGGCGTGAAACACTTTGAAACTTAAAAACTTTATTTTTAAACTCGACCGGAAACAGCTGTGACGTTGCAGGGTGTTCCGATTGGTGTAATATCGGTTAAATGAAGTTTCCTACGGCAGATTCCCTGTGCAGGGAGTAGGGAGTAGGGGGCTCTGTCCAAGTAAACTGTGGATCGGAACGCAGCCCAGGAAAGACGATGACACTTAATGACACTTAGAGTAATAACACAACAAAGGTAAAAGGTGTAACAACCATCCCCACCCCTGTCAGCCATTGTTTGACTAGCTGTATCAGCATGGTGGTTTAAAATAAACATTGATGAAATGACTCATATTTTACCTAAGAACCTGCTCTTTCATCTTATACAAGTTACCTATTCAAACTTCAACAGTATCGATACTAGTCAAAATTTAGGCTTGGTTGTTTTTTGGCTGTAAAATCTACACACTTATTGACACAGCAACACATGCAATGTCAGGGAGTGAGTGGGTACACATGATCTTGATCACATAACTCTAATGTTATCTGTTATTGGTGAAAGTGGTGCTGTTACAACCATCCCTTTGTTACGACCATCCCCGGTCTCCCCTACATATTTTATGGGTCTTGTACATGGGTGTGACAAAGTAGTAAAAAGGCCCTTCCTTCCTATTCATTCCATGTTAATTTGTGGAGCTTGTGATTTTTAATTAGAGAACTCACCTGTTGGCCACATGTTGAAATATATTGACTAATGAAATATCAACTAATTTTTTGGGGGCATTTTTGCCTTTGGTTGGCAGCAGATGAAAAAGACTGGGGGAATGACAGGCAGTAAAGATCAGCATGATCGGGAATTGAGCCGCCAATCACTGCGATGGGCAATGCCAACATGGAAAATGATCTTAACCACTCAACCACCAAGCACCCACCACATGACATTTTCATCATGATCTGGTACTGATCCATGTGTGACTGTTTCATCGTCTCTGGCTCCACCTTGTGGACACAAGTGAAAATGCAAAGAATCCTCAAATTTAATGACGGTCCCAGCCTGAAGACTGCTGCAAGTTACAGTTTTTCTCGATTGTTTACACACAATTTCTGGTTCTTGAGGCACAATGGCCTCAACATCTAACTCATGCACCAACCCCCTGAACCAAGTCTGCTAAACTACAAGCGCAATTCCTGCTTTACACTCAATTTGCAGTTCTATAACACACTTTTTTCAAAACACTACACACAATTCTCTGCATTTGGCATCTTGTTTTCACGAGTAACACACTGTTATTCAAAATTCTAAAATTAGTTCCCCTACTATGCACACTGACTCATCACATGGGTAAACGCCTGTCACACAGTTTTACAATTAGCAATCAGAGCTTTAGCAAAAAAGGGCAGCATAACAGGCAGTGATGTCTGACACCAAAAAGAGAGAAACCAAACAGAGAGAGGCCACACAACACCAACACACATATATATATATAGCAGTAATGATGATGAGAAAAGAAAATGCATTGATCACCAAAATTGCATGTCAATGGAAGGATTCGAACCTAGACTAGAACATAGTCTTTGACTACGACGAGTGCTGCTCTACTAGGTAGCCACATGTTACAGTAATCTCATCTTGTCAAAATTATGTGTTCAGTCTTTCAAAATTGTTCGGCCGTAAACCAGCTGACCCCGACCGACTCTTTTTTTTTTTTCTTTTGTGGTCAGATCAGCACGGCTGCATCGTCACACGACCACCTCGGTTTAAAATGTATCTCCTCCCACAATTTTTGCTCAATTGTCACCAAGCTTTCTACAGAGCATCTCCAGACTGTCCTCAACAAAACTTGTTTCTCGGATTTTTGATTAATCAAAAATTGAGCCTACAGTGCATGAAAACATTTGACTGTAAACAGTACTGTAAACATATACCATACCTGCTAAATACATTTTCAATCTTCCTGAAAAAAAAAGAGAATATTTTGGAATCATGGTTGATGAAGTTTGGCAAATATCAGAATTTTATCTCAAAAACTGAATTTTCTAGAACATTTTGAATTCTGCTCTCATGGGAACAACTGCAGTCAATGTGAGAGTGGCATTTTTAAACATCACATTTTCTCTTGTGAAGCAAAACACTTATCGTTGAAAACAAATCACCAACATAGCTAAATCTGGCATATTTACATCAAATAATTGTTTTTGTATGTTCATGAATATGTGGAGTCCCATTTCAAATAAACTAATAAATGAAATGAAAATAAATTCCCATGCTGGCAAGATAGAATTCATGTATTATCAGATTTTTGTTTAGTTTGTAGTGTTTGTACTGGTGGAGCTGAGTGAAAATACTAAATATGATGTCTTCAGCTCTGTTTTTATTACGCCTATATTTAACTGAAAACATAAGAAAAGAAAAAAGTTCCTTCACACCACTATTATGTAGGTGCTGTGGTTCTCCTGCAACTCTGTCACAGTGTTGATCTGTGGTTGCGCTGCCCTCTGCTGGCTGCTGCTGGTAACTCCTGTTGCAACAAGTGGCTGAAATATGGACTGGTGAATTTGGCATCTTATTTCCTGTTGAATATTTTTGAATATATTTATTACAAATGCGTACTACAGTCATGTTAAGGTGAAACATTTTTTGTACACTGATCAATTTTAAGATCCTGGGCTATTTTGCTTCCTTAACATGTCTCCTTTCAGACTAGAGGAAATAAAAAATGGTTTTAAAAAATCCAAATTATAGTGGTTATTTTACTTCATTTTGTCTTTTGTCTGTAGATTTCTCCTAAATTCACCAAAAGTTAGCATGCTACAGTTGTCTGACCCATATCATGACAGGCTTTCATTTCCGTATCAGCAACAAATCATAAAAGTACAATTGACAATAACAATTTGTGGAATTTTGCAATACAAATCTTAAAAGGCAGTTTTCTCAAAATGAGTTTAAAATTTCTCAGACTCTGAGCTAGAAATCTCCACTGTAGCAGCACTTACAGTGGTCTCCACTTGCAGACACCAAACCTTACAGTTTTATTCCTTTGGTGTTTGTTGATATCATCCATATTCATGTCATTTGACCTGAATACAGTATGTCAGGAACCTAAGGAACCAGCAGTGGTTCCAGCAGACCTTCAGACGTCCTCAGAGATGGAGAACCTGCTGGAAGCTGCTCTGTAAACACAAAAACACAAAGCAGCAGTAAATGTGGTCTTTCATTTTGCTTGAAGAGTCGTCATGGAGACTGAACTCATTCAAAAAACAACCTTGGTTGTGTCCAAAATCACTCACTCATTCCTTCCTCCTGTTGTAGTAAAAAAGAGGAATACAACAAATGCGTGTTCGTTGATTTGAGAGAGAGGACAAACAACGACGTTCTAGTTGACCATTTATTAAAGTTGGATCATCAAAAGACTTGTACAAGGATCTTCACTGTTAAGGAAATCGCAGTCTGCAAGCAGTTAGCTGCAACCACCCGCCCAGAGAAGAGTGACGAAAAAACGTTACAATGCTCTTAATATACTTCGCACTATGTGTGTGTGTAATTAATTTCTATTGGTTAAAACTGATGGGGAGGAACTTTGGTTTAAACTTAGTTCTCCCTTTGTTGGTGCACGGGCTGGTCCCAGCCCCTTGGCACACGAACCATCCAATCTTCTGGAGACAGCACCCTGAAAGAGAAGAGCCCTCCCTACTCTGCTTTGGGCCTCTCGTGGGTATAAGCATCCTGCTCTCTTATCTTCCCCCAAGGACACCTGCCTACGTCTTGCTCCCTGTTTGTATCATCTCCTCGTGTTGGATGATCATAAATCTGTTACAAGAGGGAGAGCAGAATGAATAGGTCTACTGATGAGCAACATGCTGAAGTTACCCTTTAACCTTGAGAGAGCCCAAGCTGAACGATTCTCACGAAAACAACTTGTTAAATTATGACTTTAATAAACAGAACTGACAAGAGTGGTAAGACTAAGCTTGAACAACACTAGTGTTCTGCCTGCCAGATGATCAACTTAGAAAATGCATATTCCTTTAACATACTTGATAAAAAGATTATCTAAAGAAGAAACATAAGATGATCTAATGTATTTAATATAATTAGTACTTGTTAGACAGATTAACTAAAGAAGAATCATATGAAGATCTAATATATTTTAATAAGATGAGTGTATGTGTGCACTTTTAAACTCCTGGCCTTCTGACCTCCACTTGCTTCTTCCTCACTATGCCTTCCAGGAAGCTACAGCTCAATCAACACATTCACTTATGCTACACAGTCAACAAAGGGTTAGTCTATAAGAGGAATGCATGTGATACATGCTAAAGAGGGATACATGTGGTGTACAATCAGTTCTGTGTTCACTTAGATCAGGGTCAAGTGTAGGGTAATCTCAGTGTTCTTTAATGCATTTCTAATTGTACGTGTTTCTCAATCAACGAGGTAGTATGTGTATGGCAGAACAGCAAAATAGATCAGAGGTATTGATTAATGTCTAGATTATATATCAGAGGTAATCATCAGTGTCTGAATAAGAGATCAGAGGTAGAGGTAATCATCAGTGTCTAACTAGAGGATAGATCAGAGGTAGTAATCAATGTCTGGATTATACATGTATATCAGTGGTGATCATCAAGGTCTAAATTGAATCTAACCTAACAATCCCTCCTTTCACACCTACTAGGTGTGAACTAATTAGGAAGAGAGTGGATTTTGAGTTCACACTCCAAATCAATGCACGTCAGGCAACACGTTCTCATCCTCCTCAGCCAACAAGGGCATCTGGTAGGGAGGAGGAAGATGTTCCCTGGACAAAGCACCAGTGAGTTATAATTAATCAAATAGTTGATCAAATGGCCTGTGGAGTAATAATAAACCACATATCGTATGAACATGAAACCGTTTTTTATTTATTTATTTATTTTTTTAAATTTATTTTCTTTATTTGATTTACCTGTAATCAAATACACAATTAAATAATTGAACAGGCCAATCGTATAGAATTCAAATAGCAATTAAGTAATGTAGTTTCAATTGAAGAAATTAATCAAATAATTAAATTTAATTCTAATTGTGTTTTAGCTGTAATCAATACTCAATTAAACAATTGAATAGGCAAATCGTATAGAATTAAATTAGCAATTATGTAACTTAGTCTCAATTCAAGAAATTAATCAAACAATTAAATCAATTGGCAGATTAATTACGGCATCCATCAATTAATGGTATAGTGTCATAGTTGCCACGGAACCAATCTTAATTGATTCCTCAATTAACAAGACACCACCAGTAGATCCGCACATCAGTCAGCAACCAGTCATTACACCAATCATCCAGGCAATGAACAGCAATGAGTTCACCAGCTGCAATCGAGCAATCAATCACCAGCTATCATATCACAAGCAGTCAGTCAATTAATTACAACCAGTCAATTCGCACAGACAGTCAGCCAACCAGTCAGATACAATCAAACAATCACAAACAGTCAGTTCATACAACAGTCAACCAGTCAGTCAGAGGTATCATTCATTCTCACTGTGGGGCAGTTAAAAGTAGAGAAGTTGTTGTGTTATTATTGGTAACATAGTTTAGGTGAGAACTGAATTACAGTTGCTCTTCATTGATGTAATCTAACCTGGACACAGTTAAGAATCTAGATTCAGGCTTCTCCTATTTTTAAATATCTTTTGTTTTGCTTTATTGTTAATTATTTTTTAACTTTTCTTCTAGTGAGACAGCTGTAATTTTACTTGTATTGTATTACCAGAATTATATTAATGAGTTGTAACGTGATCACGTTTAATTAGTTTCAACCATAAAAGCTATAATGTATTAACAAATTTAATGATTAATGTTTATTCATTCTCAGTTTAATAGTAATAATCGCTTCTTAAGTTGTTGTTACGTTTAAAGTGAGTGAGTGTATATTTTGGCTGTGGCCTTAAGTAGTTTAAACATTAACTCGTGTCCACCAGATGGCGACAGAGTGTTCAGTCTCTTTTTTTTTTTTTTTTTTTTTTTTAAATTTGGAATTTTGGACCTTTTTTAGTTGTTGCTCCTCTAACAGTACGCTAGAGGGAGCCAAAGGTTCTGGAGGAGAATTTATCAGTTGCAACTGTTTGTTTTAACACCAGAGGGAGCCAGATTGTTGTACTGCAGTACATTAATGAGGTTAGACCAGCAAATACCAAGTGCGCATGACAGCAATGAAACGCGTTGACACACTGAACCATGGTTTCCCGGGCAGAACAAACCTGGAGTCATAAGGGTATTACTTACCACTACCCAAACGCTCCACTCAACCCAACACGAGAGTCACTTAAAATGGCTGACGTTCACCACTGAAACAACACACACGGCATGCAATATTCCATCAAAACACAGCTTAGCCCCTCTGAAACCCTTCAGAGGTCCTGGACAGCTTCAGACTCTCCCGTGGCTTCAGTCAGCAATTATCACCACATGCTCAGACACACAGACCATGAACATCGACCCTCGGTTTATGTGAGGTCAACTGCCACGCGCCAACTTTTACGGCAGCGGGCCACTTAATCTACTGTCAGCCTCAAGAGCCACAAGGAAGAACAGCAGTACTGTTTGCTGAAGTGCCAGTAGTTTATACAAAGTCAACACAGCTGGAAAACAAAAACGACTTTGTGAGCAGACCCTTAGCGGTCCCTCAGTCGACAAAACCGCACATCAGTCAGGTTTTCACCAAGAACACAGAAGCGCTCCTGTCGACAAACCCTCAATGGATTCTCAGTCAACAGGACCACACATCAGACACCGCAAATATTATCAGACACTTAATGCAAACTTTATTAAACCATTTCACAGCCAAACCGAATGATACCCTTAGCTTTTTATGGACCCCTCCTCCAACGGAATTTCAACCAGTGTCATAAATAAGTAAATACAAACAATTGTCAGCCAAATCAGACATCACTCTTTTAACTTTTATGGGCCCTTCCCCCAACGGGATTACAACCAGTAACAATAACCAAACCTTTAAAATGTTTTTATGGACCCTTCCTCCAACGGAATTACAACCAGTAACAATAACCAAACCTTTAAAAATGTTTTTTATGGACCCTTCCTCCAACGGAATTACAACCAGTAACAATAGACAAACTTTTAAATACGTTTTCTGGGCCCTTCCCCCAGCGGAATCTTCAACCAGTACAATTAAACAAACTTTTAAATACATTTTCTGGGCCCTTCCCCCAGCGGAATCTTCAACCAGTATCACATTTTAATGATCCAACTTATGCATTTAATCAATTATCTTCATCATTAACTTTTAACACTTATCATTAAATTTTATGACACTCCACCTTACCTCCTCCTCACTCACAAAATTTAGAATATTCAATATGCAGAATTTGGTTTTATTCTACAACAGGTTTCTGCTTACCTTTATCCTGGGCGCCCTGTGAGTGGTGAGGAGTCTGGAGAAGTGGCTCCGGTGGCGGCGAAGGCTGGCAGGCCGCCTGTCCCGGTCTTCAATCTCTAGGTGTCTTCTCAAATCACGTCGGGGTCACCAAAATTTGTTGTAGTAAAAAAGAGGAATACAACAAATGCGTGTTCGTTGATTTGAGAGAGAGGACAAACAACGACGTTCTAGTTGACCATTTATTAAAGTTGGATCATCAAAAGACTTGTACAAGGATCTTCACTGTTAAGGAAATCGCAGTCTGCAAGCAGTTAGCTGCAACCACCCGCCCAGAGAAGAGTGACGAAAAAAACGTTACAATGCTCTTAATATACTTCGCACTATGTGTGTGTGTAATTAATTTCTATTGGTTAAAACTGATGGGGAGGAACTTTGGTTTAAACTTAGTTCTCCCTTTGTTGGTGCACGGGCTGGTCCCAGCCCCTTGGCACACGAACCATCCAATCTTCTGGAGACAGCACCCTGAAAGAGAAGAGCCCTCCCTACTCTGCTTTGGGCCTCTCGTGGGTATAAGCATCCTGCTCTCTTATCTTCCCCCAAGGACACCTGCCTACGTCTTGCTCCCTGTTTGTATCATCTCCTCGTGTTGGATGATCATAAATCTGTTACAAGAGGGAGAGCAGAATGAATAGGTCTACTGATGAGCAACATGCTGAAGTTACCCTTTAACCTTGAGAGAGCCCAAGCTGAACGATTCTCACGAAAACAACTTGTTAAATTATGACTTTAATAAACAGAACTGACAAGAGTGGTAAGACTAAGCTTGAACAACACTAGTGTTCTGCCTGCCAGATGATCAACTTAGAAAATGCATATTCCTTTAACATACTTGATAAAAAGATTATCTAAAGAAGAAACATAAGATGATCTAATGTATTTAATATAATTAGTACTTGTTAGACAGATTAACTAAAGAAGAATCATATGAAGATCTAATATATTTTAATAAGATGAGTGTATGTGTGCACTTTTAAACTCCTGGCCTTCTGACCTCCACTTGCTTCTTCCTCACTATGCCTTCCAGGAAGCTACAGCTCAATCAACACATTCACTTATGCTACACAGTCAACAAAGGGTTAGTCTATAAGAGGAATGCATGTGATACATGCTAAAGAGGGATACATGTGGTGTACAATCAGTTCTGTGTTCACTTAGATCAGGGTCAAGTGTAGGGTAATCTCAGTGTTCTTTAATGCATTTCTAATTGTACGTGTTTCTCAATCAACGAGGTAGTATGTGTATGGCAGAACAGCAAAATAGATCAGAGGTATTGATTAATGTCTAGATTATATATCAGAGGTAATCATCAGTGTCTGAATAAGAGATCAGAGGTAGAGGTAATCATCAGTGTCTAACTAGAGGATAGATCAGAGGTAGTAATCAATGTCTGGATTATACATGTATATCAGTGGTGATCATCAAGGTCTAAATTGAATCTAACCTAACACTCCCTACTCACTACTGTAGGCTATAGTGAATTCAATATAGTGAACTCACTGGACAAATGAAAAACACTTTCGGACATTACGCCACCGCACAGTTAATTATGTATTACGTTGCGTAATGTTCCAACATGACAGCAGCAGTGTGAGATTTTACTGTTTATTCTGAAATGATACAAGCAAAGATTTCACAGTTAAACAGCTCCAGTCACAGATTCTCTTCAATTGTAATCATTTTTAAATGTGTAACAAAACAGCTAAAGCTCGGCTGGTGTTTTTCTTCTCACAATGGAATGGCTGCAACCTAAATGGAAAAACATATGGAAAAAAGAAATTGAGTGTTCAAAGAAAAGAGTTTTTGCAAATAGCATATGTTCAGCCAAAAGTATAAATAATTTTAAGGTCTTGTTTTACAGGAAAGGAAACTTCACCAATAAAATGTGAGTTTTCTGCTGCTGGTCTGATTTATGAGGATTTGGAAACGCAAAACAGCTAGCTAGATTGCTAACCAGCCTTTACCTGGGTAGCTAACGGTTCACTCTGTAACTTTAGCCTAAATATTAGCATGTCAAACTTTTAGCCGGAAGAGGTGAAGAGCTTAGAAACTGTTTCATACGATATGTCAATGTTTGTTCAAGCAAGAATCTCTGAGACTGCGATAGAAAGCTGTGAGAGAAACAATGATGAGTAAACAGGTTTTTATTGACTGCTGGATCGTCCAATTACAGTGCAAAGGCTCAGAGGGTGGTTCCCTGTTACATGCCAAAGGATGTGGCTCCTATGCTGTCATGACGTTGAATCTGACGGATCATCATTGTGGACATCCCCAGACTCACCACCTGTGGAGACAATACGTCAGTCAGAGTTCATTCAAACACCTTGAATTCAAACCTTAAGTAAAAGACCATCTGTCTGATCCCACTGATGTTAGATACTAATGTTCAAACACTGACGCTACGCTAAACATTCACTCACAAATGTAATTCTTGCTAAAAACACATTTTTATTCAATTGAAACGAGCTTTGGCCCAAAGTAAACCACTGTTCACTGTCCAAGGCTAATGTTTACTGCTATCTAATGTGAGTTATGCTAACTGTTAAGTAGCTAGCTTAGTCTTGAAACCAGTGGTAGCCTAGAACTGAATCACTGCATTCAGGATTTAGTAGTCTAATGTTAGTTTACAATATCTGAATAAAATGATGTCACATAACACAACAAGGACAAGAAAATGACAGTTGAGCTTACTGCAGCAGCAAAAAGTCCAAAGAACACACCATGACTGTTGTGCCTGTACTGAAAACAGCAAGAAACAGCGTCAAAATTGATTGATTGAGATATTAAAGCTCCATACAGTATAAAGGTAGATGTTTGTGTTAAAGCTCCTTCAAAATAAAGGTAGATGTTTGTGTTAAAGCTCCATACAGTAAAAATAAATCTAATTTTACTTAAAATTTGACTCATGACATTTAAAAAGTAGCTTGTTTTTAGACTGTTTTTTTTACTTCTTTCAAGCAGATTTTCATTTGAAATAAGTAGAAAAATTTGATAGTGGAGCAAGTATTTCATATTAAAAGCACAAAAAACTTGCTTTCACTCGCAGATTTTTCTACTTATTTCAATTGAAAATTTGTTTGAAACAAATTAAAATATACTAAAAACAAGTTAATTTTTAGGTGAAGAGTTTTGTTTTAAGTGGAAAGAGATTAGTTTAGACTAGAAATGAGACATTTTGACAAGAAATAAGACAAATATTCTTGGAAAGATTTTGAATTTTTGCAGTGTAGACGGGCAACTTTTGATAAGAACCTGGTTTTAAAATAGGCTACCTAAAATACCCTTCATTTCATCTGATGTCCGACACACAGCTTGTTTTTAGTTTTTGCTACTGTTGGTTTCATTACTTCCAGCTCATGCTTGAGCTTTCTTTGTTTAGCTACAGCACCCAATTTGTGTAGAAATCCATCAAATTGTTATTCCCAATCTATTTCTGTGTTGGATGTTGCTGCTGGTTTTATTTTTCTTTCTTTCTTTTTTACTTTGAACTTTATCTTTGTTTATTACAAAAAGTAAGGCTATGATTGCTTGGTTAGTAACATGTATTCTATCCAAAGTGCACTTTGCAATAAAAAATCATATAAAGAGAAAGAAAAAAAAGCCTCAGTGCATAGAGAAATGCACAGTCTGCATTCAGACCTTATGGCTTTGGACTATGATGCCAAAGATCAGCGTGATGACCATTCCGACCCCCATGCAACCTGCAAACTGTGATGAAAGAAGAACAAAACAAAGTTTTACCACATCAGCAAAACCAAAAAATCGAAGTGAGAAGTTGCTCCTTTCTCTCTCTAGGTCTTGTACATACGATTTTCAGAGCCAGGGCGTTCTCTGTGCAGCTTCCGGACATTCCCAGCCCAGAGATGCAGATGATGCCGATGATAACGAACCATACCAAAATTATGATCTCTCCATCAGGCATCTGCTCCACCATGGCAGAACGAAAACACAAACACTTTTGTACAGAATAAACTCCATGATTTTCCGTCTGACCTCAACATTCAAAATGTAAATTATTTGTTTCTTTTATTTTCTGTTTGTCGTTTGTTACAACTTCACAGGTACAAATAACTTTGAGTGCATGTATTGTTGTTGTTGTTGTTGCTGTTTACCCGTGAGCTGCCAAAACTCACTACCCCGATGAGCGCTACCCATCCACAGACCTGAGGACATAAACACACCATTAGTTAGTCAATGTTTAAGAAAATAAAGGCAGAGTGTATAGAGGCCGAAGAGTGTCCCCATAATAGATGGAGACCTTAAGAGCACGTTGTGTTAAAGATGAAACACATAATGAGGTTAGCAATGACTACAAAAAATCAGGATTTTAAAATGATGAATAAAAATTAAATGATAACATTATTATGTAATAATCATTTTAAAGAGAAACTTTTGATGTTAAACTGTATTTTAAAGAGCTTCCTCCATATTTGTTCATTTATATTACTTCATATTCTAATAATTTCCCCTGATCTTTATCATAGATCTGTTGTTTCTGCTCTGAGACACTAGAGGGAGACAGAGATTTAACCAGGGCCGGAGTGGTTCTTTTTTTTTTAGATTGACTAGAATATGATGTACAAAAATATGCAAGTACTTATTTCTATTTTTCTCTTTAATCTTTTACTTGAATCACAAATATAAAACTAATTGAAATGACAAAAAGAAAAATGTTTTTCTACTTACATGGAACAATGCATTGAATAAGATGAAGACTAATTTGAAGCAAACATGAACTTTTCCCATCTTCAGATTCTGGTGATTTGCTCTGATGAAGAAGTGAAGCAGCGTTTCACAGACACAGTGTGAGTGTTGTGCAGCAGTGATGGACTGTGTGCACAGTCGGTGCGCGTGCGGATGAACACAGAGCTACGACACACAGATCTGAACTGCAGCCAAACAAAGGGCTGAACTCAACCCAAGGAAAATGACAACATCTGACCAGAGCCGGTTCAGACCTCCATGGGGCCCTAGGCAAAATTCTGCTAAGGGGCCTAACTGAACCCCAAAAACTTTCAACAGTCGCACCTGACACCCAGTGTTTCCACTTATCCCCCTTTAAACATATTGCACTGTTGGTCTAACTAAGAATAAATTCAGAACAAATCAAACTAAATGTGTAAACAAACAATCATACAGTCTTACATGTTGGGCATGCATGTTAATGTTTGAAATAACTCACGATTAAATAAAACTAAAATATAGATAAGGCTACTATTAATTCAGCTCCATCAAATTGGCTGCACTTGTTTTACTTTAATATACTTCAAATGTAGGTAATTATGTATATTATTATTTATTATATATATATTTTTTTAGCACCATTGTCACAATATTTCACAAGTTTTGTTTAATTCACTAAGATATCTGCATCTATATTTGTCTGTATCCAAGCAACAAAATTAAATCTTAGTCAATATTTATCCATTACTTTCCATTTGTAACTACACTACAACTAAAATCATAGAAGCCAGCAAGACGCACACAGAGACCGGGGTTCACCCAGGGCTCAGCGCTCTGTTAATGTAGGTCAAACACGGACTAGTCCTTCCCACTCTCCCACCCGGAGAGGAGAGTTACCTGACTGCTGTTCCCGCAGGTCATTGTCAGCTGTTTCTTCCCCCTTAATTCCCTGAGGGATAACTCTGCTTCATCGTGGCGTGCTAAACGCTGTCTTGCTAGGAATCCGGTAGGCCAACACGTGCGCAACGGACGGTCACGTCGTCAGGTTTTGTTTTGTTTTTTCACGGGGCCTCTATTATTTTGCGGGGCCCTACGCAACGTGCGTAGTGTGCGTATTGGGTGAACCGGTACTGCATCTGACAGAAGTGACAGCTCAAACATGAAGAAAAGACTAAAATACTTACAAACTTTAAGACATTAAAGTGTCTCCATATTCTTGTAATTCTTTAGTGTACCTTTTCTACTTTAAGTGTACATTTTATATATTTTATATTGTGTGTATTTAATGGCATTTCAATCCTGTGTATGTCGTGTACACACAGTAGCTGACTCTGACTTTGAATTTTGAACACTTTAAACTGAAACTTCCTCATTCAGACACGTTTCGACATTGGTCCATATCAATGACAACATGATGTTATCGATGGCTGTTCGTATGCTCAAGGCTCTGGGGCCTCCAGAGGGTCTAGAAACGTCCCTGCCTCTCTAACTGCTCTAGATCTATGAAGTGTTGAGCCCGTCCCCACATAGTGAGTGTTTGTGTGAAATAAAGGAGCTTTGTTCTTTGTAAAACTGAAACAAGTGCTCAGTGGTTTGTGGCTGCAGATGCATTTGTGACGTTTTCCCCACTGCAAATGAGTGAGTATAAGATAGCGTTTCCCCGATAAAATCCAATGTTCTGAAACTATTGTGTGAATGTGTATGTGTTATATGTGTTATGCAAATTTATGTATGTATCCCAATATGTGTTCCCTATATTGCTTGTTTTTAACATGTGAAGCACTTTGAGCTGCCTGAAAAGTGCTATACAAATAAAGCCTGATTGATTGATTGATTGATTGATTGATTGATTGATTGATTGATTGATTGATTGATTGATTGATTGATTGATTGATTGATTGATTGATTGATTGATTGACTTCTGTAGTTCATGGCCAACCGGGTCTACGGAGGAAAAACAAGAAATGAGACATGTCTACAGGCAGAGGTGTATAGTAACGAAGTAGATGTCCTTTGTTACACTACTTAAGTAGTTTTTTTTTTGGAGGATTTGTACTACTGGAGTTCTTTTTTTAATCAGGACTTTTACTTTTACTTCACTACATTTAAAAGTTAAAAAATGTGCTTTTACTCCGTTCATTTACTCCGTACATTTACATTTGCCACCTGGTTACTCGTTACAAATTAAAATAGAAATATAATTACCTGTAGGCTATGATGGCACTTGATTCACTCACTCTACATGTTTGCTCAGGTGTTTTTTGGTTTTATCATTCCACATCTATTCACCTGAAAGTGAAATAAAAAAAAGAACAAGTGGTTGTTTTGCTTCTTTTTATGCTAAATACTTTGTACTTGTACTTGTGATACTTGAGTATATTTTTTCACAAGATTGATACTGAAGTAGCCTACATTTAATGTGAGCTACTTTAAGACTTTTACTCAAGTTATTTTCTTATGCGTGACTTTTACTTTTACCAAAGTCATTTTTAGTTATGGTACTTCTACTTTTACTTAGTTATTTTTTTCAAGTCCATGGAGGACTTCCTGTTTACAGCGTCTGTCTCCACTAGTTCAAACCCAGACTGGTCATGAAGCATCATCACATCAGATCTGTGCAGAAAGCTCCTTAAAATGAATCAAAGATGTGCAAAAATAGACCCAAGGAGGGAGTTGATGATAGCACATAAAAATACCAGATGGTCTTTGTGAAACAAATGGACAAAATAAATGAATCGTGGGGTACATTGTCTGCACTATAGTGAACATTAATGATCACTAAACATTCAGACACCACAAAATCAGACACAGACCTTGTATTTGATAGAAGATGCACCAAAGACTCCATTTCTTTTTTTCGGAGACCTCTGCAAGTTTCCTGGGGATTCTCCTGCTCACACTGTGGTGAATGATAACCAGGCTCACTGTTTGACCCCTGTGGTGGAATCCAAACCCCCAGGAATCCCTCCCACCCCTCTTTCAGACATGACAGCAGCAGTGTGAGGTTATACCGTTTATTCTGAAATGATACGAGCAAAGAAACAGCTTCAGTCACATTTCTCTTCAATTGTAATGTAATCATTTTTTAAATGTTGGTGAGGTGTTCACTGCCTGTTGGGCTATATTAGCTCATACTGGTGATTTATAAAACTGGCAATAGTTACAATGATGTGTAACAACACAGCTAAATTTAGGCCTCGGTTTACCCTCACAATGGAATGGCTGCAATCTGCATATTAATTTGCAGGTAGGGGAGAGTGGGGTAAAGTGAGACACTTTTTACATTTGCTCCCCTCTAAGCGAGTGTAGTGTATTATTCACCTGAAATTTTAGCTTTAACATCATGTATTATGTTTATTCTTGGTAGGCTATGTGTGCCTCTTTTGGAATTGAAGGAAAGTGTGAATTGGTGCTTTACTTCACGGACATGTTTTGCTTAGAAGTAAACTAATCGAAGGTAGATGTTATAAGAAAGAAAGACGCACATACATTTATAGATATATAAAGCTGTTGTATTAGATGTTTAGTAACAGTAATAGATTAGATAATAAGTGGCTCTTGTGAAATGTACCCTAGGAGGATGTATTTCCTGTTGTTCACATTTTTCCCGTGATAACCTTGCTTAAATTTATGTTAGCCTTGTCCAGAGTATGAATGCAAGGTCGTAAACTCTATAGGCTGTATCCTGTCTCATGTCCATAGACGGAAGACATGAACTGTGTATGTTAAACAATTACAGGAAGTGTTTAGATTAACAGACACATGGGATGTTCATGTTAATGTTGAACACTTAATGCCTGTCATGATAAGATATATCCTTATGTTGGGAGAAGGTGGAGTTATGGAGTTAGAAAGTATATAAGATCATGGTTTTGAGCCTTAGGAGGAAGATCTCACTTTGGCACCAGAGATGCTTCAGGATTCGGCATTTTTTGTACACTGTTCTTCTACTTGTTAATAAACTTCTTTTTTGAACACAAGTGAAGACGTGTCGGCGGTGATCCCTTCTTTTCATCAACACATCAATATACCACACGAGCTAAAATAATTTATCAGTAGAATTTACACATTTCCCATTAATTCAGGATGCTGCCTATGGAAATTCTCATAATGTATTTAGGACAAAGGACAGTGAAAATATGATTGTTTTAAAAAAAAAGTGGTCTTGTGCCTCACTTTACCCCAGCTCAGGGGTAAACTGAGACAAACCAGAAAAATCAATGGGGTAAACTGATCCACTTACTTTTTCCACTCTGAAACTACCATAACAACACATGTTGTAACAGTTAGAGTCCTGACAGCTAGCTTGACAACCACACTTCCCAAAACTAATGTCGGACTAGTAACAGAATCATGGGGATTGGGCAATTAAGCACTTTTTTTTTCTCAACACAAAGTGACTCAAGACCAAAATCAAATACAACACAAAATGTTTTAATTAACATTCAAATGACAGATAGAACCAGTCAGATAGTCTGGGGGTCAGGTTGTAGGCCCCGACAATGGTGACCATTTTGATCAAAAGTCCTCTTGTGTGTGGGGTGAGCCGAGTCGACAAAGTGGAATGTGACTAAAATTTAGTTAATAACCAATAAATAAGTGAGCTGACTGAGAGCACATAGCATAACAAAGCAGTGTGGCTACAGATCATTGATCACACGAGATTTCTGGCTTGGGGGGTGAGATTCTAGTGTAAATCTTTGTGTGTGGTGTGCTCACAGTGTCTCACTCTTGGATTTATTATAATACATCCATGGTCTCACTTTACCCCAACACCCCCATTTTAGAAAAAACGACCTCTCTTAGAAATTCAGGCTAATTTTCAGCCAGCATCATCACATGGTTTTTATGTGTTGGTAGTTCATCATCATGTATCATAGAAGTTTTTGTACCGGAATCAATTTGCTTTGGCACAACAGTTGACACCAAGAAAATTTACTTTTACATGCTAAAATTTACTTTTACATGCTAAAATTTACTTTTACATGCTAAAATTATATTTTTGTGAAAAAAACATGCTTTCCACAGCATCATGAGGTCCTCTCCTTCATGGCCATGGGGAAATGGAAGGTTTTCTAGATTCAGGGGGTGTCTCACATTACCCCACTCTCCCCTAGGCTACAAATTTAAGGGAAAAACACAATGGAAAAAAAGAAAGAAATTGGGTGTTCAAAGACTAAATTTTAACAACATTTTTGCAAATAGCATCTGTTGAGCCTCAAATTTTAGTAATGTTAAAGGATTTCTTTTACAGGAAAGGAAACTTTACCAATAAAATGTGAGTTTTCTGCTAATGTATGCTGGTCTGATTTACAATGAGGACTTGGAAACGCAAAACAGTTAGCTAGCTTGCTAACCAGCCTTTACCTGGCTAGCAAACGGTTCACTCTGTAACTTTAGCCTAAATATTAGCATGTCAAACTTTTAGCCGGAAGAGATGAAGAGCTTAGAAACCGTTTCATTCCTACAATATGTCAATGTTTGTTCAAGCAAGAATCTCTGCGATTGAAAGCTGTGAGTAAAAACAATGTTTTCTCCCAAATGAAGCTCTTTAATTCTCCTAAAGAGGCAGAAATGTAAAGTAAACAGATTTTAATTGACTGCTGGATCACCCAATTACAGTGCAGAGGCTCAGATGCTCAGAGGGTGGTTCCCTGTTACATGCCGAAGGATGTGGCTCCTCCGCTAGTCATGACTTTCTATCTGACGGATCATCATGATGGACATCCCCAGACTCAACACCTGTGGAGACAATTCGTCAGAGAAAGATTCAAAAACCTTCAATTCAAACCTTTAAGTGAAAGATGCAACATGAGCAACCATCTGTCTGATCCTCACTGCTGTTAGATATTAATGTTCAAACACTGACGCTACGCTAAACATTCAAAAGCTAACACACGAAAAACTAATGTAATTCTTGTTAAAAAAAAAATAGGAAGGAGGTTGTTTCCAATATCTGAATAAAATGATGTCACATGACACAACAAGGACAAGAAAATGACAGCTGAGCTTACTGCAGCAGCAAAAAGTGCAAAGATTATGCCGATGCCCGCCTCGTAAGCTTTTTCCAGAGCCTCAGCTTGTTCCTTCGGATTGGAACCATTGTGGATGGCATCATAGACCTGAAAACAATAAGAAACAGCATCCAAAATGACTTATTGAGATATTAAAAACGGAAAGGTGAAATCCGGCGACCTGATTGGTTGTTAATGAGCATATACCACGGCTACTATAGAGAGCCTAAGCGGAAGCAGGAAGTAACGGTCGCCATGGGACCTCAACGGGACTGAAAGTTTTATTTCGTGATCCGATTGAATTGTGCCATGAGAAAAAAAAAGTCCTCTACCTGTCTCTACCTAAAAATTAAGCAAATGAGAATTTTGAATTAAAAAATATGAGGAAAAAGACATAATGAAGTTCCTGCCTGGAACGCTACAAAGTCGTAAGTCGTGACTTGAAGCTGTAATTTACGGTTTCAAAAGCCTGCCTGGAACGCAGCATTAGCCAAAACGACCGGATCGCTTACTTCTGCTTTAAATATAAAGGTAGATGTTTGTGTTAAAGCTCCATACAGTATAAAGGTAGATGTTTGTGTTAAAGCTCCATACAGTATAAAGGTAGATGTTTGTGTTAAAGGGATAGTTCACCCTAGAATGATATTTCGCTCATTATCTACTCACCCTCATGTTGACTAAGGGCTGGAAGAAGTTTCAGATTCCTCCGTGGCTTCTCTGAGTTACAGGGGGTCTCGGCATAGCAGTGCATGTCCATATAACGGTTGCAAAGGGACACCGGAGCTCTTCGTAAAAAAACACACACAAAAAAACATCCAAATACCTCCATGATGCTCGTATGTAATGTCCGTCTTGTGCTGAAGCCCCAAATTGCGTAATTGTCCCGAAAAAAATTAAATAAGTCTATATTTTAAGCTTGTTTGTAGCGGAAGCTTCTCGAAGCTCCTCTTCCTGGTCCGTCCAAATCTCTTCAGCACAAGACGGACATTACATACGAGCAGCATGGAGGTATTTGGATGTTTTTTTGTGTGTGTTTTTTTACGAAGAGCTCCGGTGTCCCTTTGCAACCGTTATATGGACATGCACTGCTATGCCGAGACCCCCTGTAACTCAGAGAAGCCACGGAGGAATCTGAAACTTCTTCCAGGTAGATAATGAGCGAAATATCATTCTAGGGTGAACTATCCCTTTAAAGCTCCATACAGTATAAAGGTAGATGTCCATGTGCAGTGTGATTATAAAGCAGCTCTAGGTTCTATATTAATACTGTGAAAGTATCAAAGCCTCAGTCCACAAAACAAAGTAGCTCAAATGTTCATTCAAATGTGCAAGGGCACCTTGCAATAAAAAAAAATAATATAAAAGAAAAAGAAAAAAGGCTCAGTGCACAGAGAAATGCACCGTCTGCATTCAGACCTGTTTTCTTTGGTTAACGCCTATGATGCCCCAGATCAGCATGATGACCAATCCGATCCCTATGCAACCTGCAAACTGTGATGAAAGAAGAATAACACAAAGTTTTACCACATCAGCAAAACCAAAACATCTAAGTAGAAGTTGCTCCTTTCTCTCTCTAGTTCTTGTACATACAATTTTCAGAGTCCTGGCGTGCTCTCTGAAGCCTCCATATATTCCCAGCACAGAGATGCAGACGATGCCGATGATAAAGACCCATGTCACAAATGTACTCAGTACCTGCTCCGCCATGGCAGAACGAAAACACAAACACTGAATTAGTGTTCAAAAATGACATTTTTCTTACTTCCAACAAATTGTACAGAATAAACTCAAATTTTCCGTCTGATTTCAACATTCAAAATTGTAATTAATGAATTTAAATTATTTGTTTCTTTTATTTTCTGTTTGCAACTTCACAGGTACAAATAAGATGGAGTGTATTATTATTGTTGCTGTTTACCCCTGCACCGGCAGAATTCAGTGCCCCGATGATCATTAACCATCCAAAGACCTGAGAACACAAACACACCATTAGTTAGGAAAATAAAAGCAGAGTGTATGGAGGCCGAAGACTGTCCCCATAATAGATGAAAAACTTAGGAGCACGTTGTGTTAAAAATGAAACACATAATGAGGTTGGCGATGATAACTACAAAAAATTTGGATTTAAAATGATGAAATGATAACTTAATTATGTGATAATCAATTTGAAGAGAAATGTTTGATGTCAAATCATATTACTTCATATTCTTATAATTTCCCCTGATCTCTCTCGTAGATCTGTGTCCGTGTTGTTTCTGCTCTGAGACACTAGAGGGAGACAGAGATGTAACACCTGAACTTCACAGACTGATGATGCTCACATGCAAAGGAAAAGAAGAAGACTTGGCTGGTATAAAACATTTTTCCCAGTAAAAAAAAAAAAAAATCAGTTTCTCAACTTTGTTTTTTCACACTTGAACTTCATTTTGTCTTTTTCTTCATATTTTTTAATTCAAAATCCTCATTTGCTTATTTTTTTTGGTTCTGTTTAAAAAGTGACATTTTTAAAAGTTTGTTTGATTATAAGTTTATGTAATAGTGTAATAGTATAATAGTGTTTATACAATAACATGTATATTTATTTGTAATTTATTTATTTATTTAAAGTCAGGACAATGCACATTAATAAAACATGTACCGTAGTACCTGTCAATGTGCCAGATTGTAGCCCGAGGGCTCATTTCCATATATATATATACTTTTTAAACATTAAAACTTTTTTTTTTTAAATTAAGCAAATGAGGATACAACTTCTTGTCTAATTTTAATTTCACTTTTGTAAATTAATAAGTATCTTGCAGTTTTGAGGAAACATAACGTGTTTGTGTTTTGACTTTCTAATGCTGTTTTTGTTAGATTGACTGAATATGATATAGAAAAATATGCAATATTTTAAAGGGATAGTTCACCCTAGAAAGATATTTCGCTCATTATCTACTCACCCTCATGTTGACTAAGGGCTGGAAGAAGTTTCAGATTCCTCCGTGGCAAAGTTTCAGATTCCTCCGTGGCAACAATTACGCAATTTGGGGCTTCAGCACAAGACGGACATTACATACGAGCATCATGGAGGTATTTGGATGTTTTTTTGTGTGTGTTTTTTTACGAAGAGCTCCGGTGTCCCTTTGCAACCGTTATATGGACATGCACTGCTATGCCGAGACCCCCTGTAACTCAGAGAAGCCACGGAGGAATCTGAAACTTCTTCCAGCCCTTAGTCAACATGAGGGTGAGTAGATAATGAGCGAAATATCATTCTAGGGTGAACTATCCCTTTAAATGCAAAATAAGTACTTATTTTTTATTTTTTTCTTTGATCTTTTGCTTCAAACACAAATATAAAACTGATTGAAATGACAAAAAGAAAAAAGTTTTTCTACTTACGTGGCACAACGCATTGAAGAACAAGAAGCCGTATTTGAGGCGAGGCTTAACTTTCCCCATCTTCAGATGTTGGTGATTTGCTCTGATGAAGAAGTGAAGCAGAGTTTCACAGATACAGTGTGAGTGTGTGTGAGATGATGATGTGCAGCAGTGATGAACTGTGTGCAGAGTCGGTGCGTCTGAACACAGAGTTACGACACACAGATCTGAACTGCAGCCAAGCAAAAGGGCTGAACTCAACCAAAGGAAAATGATAACATCTGTCGGAAGTCACAGCTCAAACAGCAGCACATGAAGAAATGACTAAAATACTTCCAAACTTTAAAAGACATTAAAGTGTCTCCATATTCTTTTGATTCTAAAGAGGCCAGAAAAGACGTGTATTAAGTTTGACTATACGTCCGTTTGCAGTAGGGGAGAGCGGGGTAAGTAGTGCCAATTTTTACTTAAATTGCCTTTAAAGCAAGGGGATTAAAAAAATTCTGGCACAACTTGCCCGCGGTGCGGGGTAAGTTGTGCCATTAGCGAGAATACACTGGGGTAAATTGTGCCATTGATAATTGAAGTAAAACAGATCATTTTAATCTCACAAATGATAATACTATATAAAAGCAAGACATTCAATACAAAATTAAAGCCAGAAGCGGCGATGATCGGGCCCTCGCTTGTCCCCATGCAGTCGCGGAGGCCTGGGGCACGCTGGGGGCTGTGGCACAAAGAAACGCAATGTTTCGTTCATCCACCAGGCTACGAGCACAACCAGACTAGGCAGGTGTGTTCAGGGGCGGTCCCTCATCACACATGTAAAGTTTCAAGCAAATCAGTGCCCACTGCCATGTTTCTCCTATACACAGACAGCACTGCCACTGGCACAACTTAACCCAGGCCCTTTGGCACAAATTACCCCAAGCCCAGCATTTTGAGAAAAAAAGATTCCCCAGCTGTTTTGAGCTGGCATCATGCTAACTGTATAGACTCATGGTGTAGCTTAATAAAGCACTAAAACATGTGTGAACTGTTTTCAAAGTTATCTATAATTGTTCAAACATGGCAATCAAAAAACCTTGATCATAGAAATGTTACTTTGGAGGGCAAAAACTTGTTTTTTGAACATAAATGTGCTTTCTTCTCAAGCCATGTGTCTCCCTTCTTGATAGGATGAGTGAAATGGATGCCCCTTCAAAAATATGTGGTCACATGACCAACTTCTTCTATGGTTTTCTAGATAAAAGGGGTGGAACTACTTGCCCCATGGCACAAATTACCCCACTCTCCCCTATACATTTTTAATGTACTTTTTTATACTTTAAGTGTACATTTTATATATTTTATATCGTGTGTATTTAACGGCATTTCAATCCTGCGCATGTCGTGTACACACAGTAGTTGACTCTGACTTTGAACTCTGAACACTTTAAAGGGACAACAAGGAGTTTTGGAAAGCGAAGTGTTTTCATACTACATTTCCCATGAGCCTCCGCGCGCACCGTGAAATTCACTGTCTACTGACAGTGGACTCAGATATCGCCGTGTACAAGTCAGAGGTAGAAAGATGTGTGCAGTGGTGTGAGAAGCATAATTGAAAAGAAATGCTGTTCGATCCCAGGTCTGTTGGTGATCACAGTCTTGTCTTTCTGAATGAGGAGAGGGTTGAACAGGTTACAGTACACAAGTACTTGGGCATTTATTTTGATTCTAAGTTACAGTGGGCTCACCATGTGGATTATGTCTGTTCAAGGATCAGCCAGCGCCTGTACTTTTTGCGCAGGCTTAGGGTTCATGGAGTGGATAAAGATGTCATGTTGTTGTTCTACAGAGCAGCCATGGAAACCATCATCCGCTATGGCATTACAACTTGGTTTGGCAACCTGACCATTAAATGTAAAGTACAACTCCAAAACATGATCAAAAAATAATTGGCATGCTGCCTCCATCATCTCTTCAGGAGATATTCGAACCAACAGTTATGAAGCAAGGTCAAAAAATCACCTCAGACCCAAATCACATCCTCCACAGGGAGTATGAGTTGATGCCTTCAGGCAGAAGGTAGCTACAGGTTACCAAGCTGTAAGCTCAATAGATACAAATTCTCATTTATTCCATTATCAATTAAGCTACTTACAGTAATGCAGTGTGTAGGTCTAGTTAGTTGCTATACTTTTGTGCCAGTCAGACGGGATGTAACTTCTACTACATTTAATGGGCCATTTATTTATTAGCCCACCTAACTAATTTCACCACCAGCCGCCACTGAGTGTGTTGCTGTAAGAGGAAAGAGTAATGTGCAATAATGAGTGTGCTGCTGTATGTATAGAGGTATGTGCAATAATGAGTGTGCTGCTGTATGTATAGAGGAAAGAGTAATGTGCAATAATGAGTGTGCTGCTGTATGTATAGAGGTATGTGCAATAATGAGTGTGTTGCTGTAGCCTATGTATAGAGGTATGTGCAATAACGAGTGTGCTGCTGAATGTAAAGAGGAATGTGCAATAATGTTGCTGTAGCAAGGGATCAGATGGGCATCATGTTATTATTACTATTGTCTTTTTATTTTATATGTATAGGTGATTTCAGGACATTGTTGGGGGGCGCGCAAGGAGCTGGGGGATATGATGATGTGTTTGTTTGTGGTCTTAGATGTATTGTTTTGTGTATGTGTTCATGGCGCCTGGAGTCTCTGGTCTGTCCAGTACGAATTTCTCCCAAGGGAGACAATAAAGACAAACTAACTAACTAACTTTAATTCTGTTTGGGATTTGATTTCTGGTGGTAGGTGTGTATCTATCCAGCACTGAAAGGGATGATTGACCGAATGTTGTCCTGCATCTTCGAATTTTACAGTTTTGCTTGCTCACGCTCCTTGTCATTGTCCCAACTCCCAAAGTTGTCTGATTTAGTAAAAATCTGTGACATCGCTAAGCTCACAATTCAGTCAGAAAACATCAAACGTGTGTGTTTGTGTGTGTGTGTGTGTGTGTGTAAGGTCATTTAGGCAGGAAGAGGACAAGCTACTTGGAAAATGATTTTCCAAGTAGCTTGCTCAACACCGGCTCTCAGAACATGTGGTTGTGGGTTTTTTACAGTTACTCAGAGGAAATCCGTTTTGTGCAGAAACATGAACACCTCCTCCACTCTGAGGCTGCACAGAATCTGGAACGTCCTGTGTTTAATAACTCTGTTTTATTCCTATTTTATTTTATTTTTATTTTTTGTACTGCATTTAATGTATAGACTTGTTTTTGTTATGAGTTTCAATACTATATCTGCTTCATTTATTTCCTTTTGCTTCTTTTTTCTTCTTCTTTTTTCCAAGTTTAGTTTGGTGTGATGTTTGTAGTTGTTTGTGGTAAATATTTGAACATGTATGCAAGTATGTGTATCTTTAAACGTATATATTTGTGTGTATATTCAGGTTGAGTATATTAACTTTTTTCAAATTTTAATATTGTAACCGTGGACCCCAGATGGCTCAATAGTGGCTGCTGAGAACTGTTGTTAAAGAAGAAGTTAAAGACAAAGAGTGTGAATGAGGTGAAGTAAAGTAATTATTCACACTTTTTTTTTATTGGCTCATTTACGTAAAGCCACTGAGGTCAACAGGAGGTCACAGGATGTCAGCAGGTACAGGAGGAGTCTAAAAGGTCGGGCGGGTTCCAGTGAAGAGGAAAGTTTCAACTGTTCAACTCCAGAGAAAAGCCACAGAAAAAAAAACCCACCGTCACCCACAACAGCAAACAAAATCTGAATATAGCCACTGATTAGTTTCAGTGGTATAGAGTTTGGGGACTGAAGAGTTGTACATGTTTATCTGAGCCTTGGCGACCGGCCTGAACTGAGGCAACATCATGTTTGAGGGTTATGGTTATGGTTATGATTAGGGTTAGGGGTTAGGGTTAGTGGGGCTTCTAGTGGTGATTCCTCTTTCAACATAAAACAGCAGGATCCCCAACAATCTTCTTCACTCACACTCATAAACTACAACAATAAAAAATTTCCCCAACTCCAGATTTCATAACCATAACATCCGATAACCAAACACATGATTTAAAACAAGGACTGGGTTAGGGTTAGGGTTAGGGTGAGTGTCAATCTCAATTGTTAGAGGGAATCAAAAAGCGTTAATTGGAGTAGGGTAGATCATTCGGTAGGTTATTTGGACCCAGAGATACAGGTTAAGATTTAGGTAAGGTTTATTGATGGTTAGGGTTAGTGTAAAATAAAGTTTGGGGATAAAATAGGTATAGTATGAGATAAAAGGTACTATTGCAGATCAACAGCAGGTTTATAGCCTGGATAAATAAATAATATGAGATAGTTGTAACCCAAAAAAACAATAATTAGTAAATCTTGGACATGCCAATAATATAATGCGAAAACAAGGAAGATTTATAAAGTGAAAAATATGAAAAATAGGGTTAGGGTTGGGGTTAGTGGGGCTTCTAGTGGTGATTTATCTTTCAACATAAAACAGCAGGATCACCAACGATCTTCTTCACACTCAAACTACAACAATAAAAATTTCCCCAACTCCAGATTTTATAACCATAACATCCGATGACCAAACACATGATTTAAAACAAGGACTGGGTTAGGGTTAGTTAGTCTCTAAAGATAGTTGAAAAAGAGAGAGAGAGAAGATTTGTCTTTTTATCAACGAAAAGTCTTTAACTCGATCCAGAAGGTCTGGTACTAATAAGGTGGTGACACTGCTTGTTAATCATTATGTCAATTACCAGCTGATTAACTTAATCTCAAGAGTTAACATTGTCTGCAGGCGCATTTACATATATTGTGAAAGTGGAACCAGAGCCTCACTGCATATGAAACGACAGAATGAAACGATTGTTAGTCAGAATTAACTTCCTTTTATCTGAAATTGTGCTGTTCATACCTACAATACAAGACAATAAATCTTTATCGTCCACCGTCCGAAATGGCTCACCAACACACAAGATGGGCAGTTCATGAAGAAAAGACAGATGTAGCCTATATATAGAAATATAAAATAGAACTGATGAACAGGCAATAAAACACAGTTAAGATATAAGTAGAGTAGTTCATTTCATTGTGTTTGTCAAACTAGAGTGCATCTTCTTCCTCAACTCCCGTGTCTTGCGGCGTCCCCCAGGGTTCGATCCTAGGACCGTTGTTCTTCTCAATTGACATGCATTTAGACTAGAGTACAAACATGAGGTCCACTTTCACTGCTGCAGAGATGATACACAGTTCTACTTCCCTTTTACAAAAACTGAAATTGTTGTCCATTCATGGTCAATGTAAACTGATACCAATCTTAGGTGTCGTCTTTGATTGCAAGATGTTTCAACAGTCAAGTGTCCTGTGCTGTTCAGTTATGTTTCCTCTGAACTGAAACTTATACTTTACGTATAGGGGAGAGTGGGGTAATTTGTGCCATGGGGCAAGTAGTTCCACCCCTTTTATCTAGAAAACCATAGAAGAAGTTGGTCATGTGACCACATATTTTTGAAGGGGCATCCACTTCACTCATCTTATCAAGAAGGGAGACACATGGCTTGAGAAGAAAGCACATTTATGTTCAAAAAACAAGTTTTTGCCCTCCAAAGTAAAATTTCTATGATCAAGGTTTTTTGATTGCTGTGTTTGAACAATTATAGATAACTTTGAAAACAGTTCACACATGTTTTAGTGCTTTATTAAGCTACACCATGAGTCTATACAGTTAGCATGATGCCAGCTCAAAACAGCTATCCTTTTTTTTCAAAATGCTGGGCTTGGGGTAATTTGTGCCAAAGGGCCTGGGTTAAGTTGTGCCAGTGGCAGTGCTGTCTGTGTATAGGAGAAACATGGCAGTGGGCACGGATTTGCTTGAAACTTAACATGTGTGATGAGGGACCGCCCCTGAACACACCTGCCTAGTCTGGTTGTGCTCGTAGCCTAGTGGATGAACAAAACATGGCGTTTCTTTGCGCCACAGCCCCCAGCGTGCCTCAGGCCTCCGCGACTGCATCGCGATCATCGCCGCTTCTGGCTTTAATTTTGTATTGAATGTCTTGCTTTTATATAGTATTATCATTTGTGAGATTAAAATGATCTGTTTTGCTTCTCTAATGGCACAACTTACCCTGCACCAGGGGCAAGTTGTGCCACAAAACCACTTTTTTTTTCTAAAGCTATATTTCTGAAACAGTTAATTTAAGATTCAAAGTGATTGTTCCCATGGATGCACAACATCCTAAACTATGTACATATTTTAGTTGGGGGCATTATAACAATTCCCTTGCTTTAAAGGCAATTTAAGTAAAAATTGGCACTACTTACCCCGCTCTCCCCTAACTGCTGTTACACTGCTGCTGCTGAAAGGCGGCAAACACTGAGAGCCTGATAGCATGTTGGTGCTGCTGAGCAGATCTGTGGAGCTGATTGGTTCATTCTTATCACATGACATGCGGTGCACTTGCTGCATTGGAAAAAGTTTAGATTTTCCCATCTCTGTGTGCCATCATGGACCTTTTGGGTCCGTACCCCCCAGTTGCACATCTCAAGTCCCTTTGATTTTTATCACTATAATTGTTTAACTGTTTATTTTACCTCTATTATTGTTTGTTTTATATATTATTATTTGATTTTATGGAAAGCACTTATATTAAAAAATATATGTTTTTAAAGGATATTATTATTATTATTATTATTATTATTATTATTATTATTATAGTATTGTGATCTGACCAGTGTGAACAATACATTAGGCCTATCCTGAAAGTGGAGCAGCTAAATGAAACCCAGCCATCATTCATCTGATTATTTACACCTGTGAACAAAGGAGGGCAGGCGGCCATGTTGTTCAGGTCACTGATCTATTTGCTCCTCATACACCAGATTATAAATTCATACAACTCAGTCAGAGGAGAGGAGAGGAGAGTGTCACTCTGTTTGATTAACGGCCGTAAATTAATCAGCTGTGAAGAGTTTCAGTAGGCTATAACGCTGCGCTTCGTGTAACAAACCTACCATGGGCTCAATCCTCGCATACTGGCACTGTGTTTACGTCACAGCTCATATTTATGTGCTGAGGAGAGCCCTGCTAACCAGTGAGTGTCCGTGATACAACATGAATAGAGATAAATATGATTGGCTGTCACTGTGGAAGTGGAATCAACACCAAAACTCTGTTACACAGAGATGTTAGTGGACCAGGTGAGGTCACAGGAAATGTGTGTTCCGAGAAACTTGAAGTCACTGACCCTCTCCACTACATCACCTCCGATGTGGACAGGGGCAGGGTCTGTTCTTTTCCTGCGGAAATCCGCAGGGGGAGGGGGAGGAACTTGGCTTGTGTGTATTTTCCTGCGGAAATCAATCAACATCACACCACTACAGTATGTGCTGTGGTTCTCCTGCAGCTCTGTCACAGTGTTGATCTGTGGTTGCGCTGCCCTCTGCTGGCTGCTGCTGGTAACTCCTGTTGCAACAAGTGGCTGAAATATGAACGGGTGAATATTGTTTCCTGTTGAATATTTATATTGAATATATTTATGACAAATACATGTTATAAACATGTTATAATACAATACATGTTAAGGTGAAACACTACGGGCAAAAAACATTTTTCCTGCACTGATCAATTTTAAGATTTTGGGCTATTTTGCTTCCTTAACATGTCTCCTTTCAGATGAGAGGAAAGAAATGGTAAAAAAAAATTGTTTAAAAAAAAATCCAAATTATGGTGGTTATTTTACTTCATTGTGTCTTCTTTTGTCTGAAGATTTCTCCTGAATTCACCAAAAGTTAGCATGCTGTTGTCTGACCCACGTCATGACAGGCATCTTGAAGCTCTCTCTCTCCTGCACATCAACATCTACATTTTGCGGTGAATCGTGGGGTACATTGTCTGCACTATAGTGAACATTAATAATCACTAAACATTTGGACAACACTACAAAATCGGACACAGACCTTGTATTTGAAAGAAGATGCACCAAAGACTCCATTTCTGTTTTTCGGAGACCTCTGACCTCTGAAAGCTCCTCAGAAGGAGTGACCTGAATGCAGTAAACCGGCCCCAGAACCGCTGAAACTTTTATGCTGACAACAAGTTTCCTGGGGATTCTCCTGCTCACACTGTGGTGAATGATAACCAGGCTCACTGTTTGACCCCTGTGGTGGAATCCAAACCCCCAGAAATCCCTCCCATCCCTCTTTCAGACATGACAGCAGCAGTGTGAGGTTATACTGTTTATTCTGAAATGATACGAGCAAAGATTTCACAGTAAAACAGCTCCAGTCACAGTTTCTCTTCAATTGTAATCATTTTTTAAATGTTGGTGAGGTATTCACTGCCTGTGGGGAAACCTGAGTTTATCATCAGTGAACGTTATGTTAGGCTTTATTATCTCATACTGGTGACTTATACCTATTCTGGCAATAATGATGTGTAACAACACAGCTAAATCTAGGCTTGTAGTTTTTCCCTCACAATGGAATGGCTGCAATCTGCATATTTACTTGCAGGTACAAATTAAATGGAAAAACACAATGGAAAAAAGAAATTGGGTGAAATTTTATCAACATTTTTGCAAATACCATAAATTGAGCCTCAAATTTTAGTAATGTTAAGGATTACTTTTACAGGAAAGGGAACTTTACCAATAACATGTGAGTTTTCTGCTAATGTATGCTGGTCTGATTTACAATGAGGATTTGGAAATGCGAAACAGTTAGCTAGCTTGCTAACCAGCCTTTACCTGGCTAGCTAACGGTTCACTCTGTAACTTTAGCCTAAATATTAGCATGTCAAACTTTTAGTCGGAAGAGAAAAAGAGCTTAGAAACCGTTTCATTCCTACAATATGTCTATAATATAGTTTGTTCAAGCAAGAATCTCTACGATAGAAAGCTGTGGGAGAAAACAATTCTTTCTCCCAAATGAAGTACTTTAATTCTCCTAAAAAGGCAGAAATGTGAAGTAAACAGATTTTAATCGACTGCTGCATCGTCCAATTACAGTGCAGAGGCTCAGAGGCTTGTTCCCTGTTACATGCCGAAGGATGTGGCTCCTCCGCTAGTCATGACGTTCTATCTGACGGATCATCATTGTGGACATCCCCAGACTCATCACCTGTGGAGACAATTCGTCAGAGAAAGATTCAAAAACCTTAAATTCAAACCTGAAGTGAAAGATGCAACATGAGCAACCATCTGTCTGATCCTCACTGCTGTTAGATATTAATGTTCAAACACTGACGCTATGCTGAACATTCAAAAGCTAACACACGAAAAACTAATGTAATTCTTGTTAAAAAAAAAAAATAGGAAGGAGGTTGTTTCCAATATCTGAATAAAATGATGTCACATGACACAACAAGGACAAGAAAATGACAGCTGAGCTTACTGCAGCGACGAAAAGTGCAAAGAGCACGCCGATGACGATCTCGAAAAGTTTATCCAGTAACTCAGCTTCTTGCTTCGACGCAGGAATGGACCCGTTGTGGATGGCATCTTGGACCTGAAAACAGCAAGAAACAGCATCCAAATTGATTTATTGAGATATTAAAGTTACTTATAAAACAGAAAGGTGAAATCCGGCGACCTGATTGGTTGTTAACCGTGGTATAATGAGCATATCCACCTTTTTCCGAACGTCAAAAACGTAGCCTGTTTTGCTCTCCCGGTGGAATTTTATGTTTACGTTTCCATGGTTTCGGTAGTCGCGTTAAATGTGTTTACCGCAACTATGACAACGACTGAAAACCATGGAAACGTAAACGTACAATTCCACCAAACCGGCAAAACCGGAAGTTGGTTTTGAACATAGATGACGTTCGTAAACTTGTACCACGGCTACTATTCTAAAGCCTTATCACAGCGTAGGCTATCACTCCGCCTCAGGCACGTATGACTGGTATGAATGGAAGTGTTTGTCATGTATCCATGACAACGGACTGTCGCAGTCCGTAGCAACAGACAGCTGATGTTTTTACGATGTTAAAAAAAATTGACTAAAGTGGTTGAATTCACATGTGGTTAACTTTCACCTCCAGAGGGTTAAATATGAAGGTATATGTTTGTGTTAAAGCTCCATACAGTATAAAGGTAGATGTTTGTATTAAAGCTCCATACAGTATAAAGGTAGATGTTTGTGTTAAAGCTCCATACAGTATAAAGGTAGATGTTTGTGTTAAAGCTCCATACAGTATAAAGGTAGATGTTTGTGTTAAAGCTCAGTATAAAGGTAGATGTTTGTGTTAAAGCTCCATACGGTATAAAGGTAGATGTTTGTATTAAAGCTCCATACAGTATAAAGGTAGATGTCCATGTGTAGTGTGATTATAAAGCAGCTCTAGGTTCTATATTAATACTGTGAAAGTATCAAAGCCTCAGTCCACAAAACAAAGTAGCTCATATAAACAAAAAAACACCTCTGTAAATTAAAACAAGAGGGTGGCTTCGGCCTACAAGAATTCAAATGTGCAAGGGCACCTTGCAATAAAAATAATATAAAAGAAAAAAGGCTCAGTGCACAGAGAAATGCACAGTCTGCATTCAGACCTGTTTTCTTTGGACAATGCCTATGATGCCACAGATCAGCATGATGACCATTCCGATCCCCATGCAACCTGCAAACTGTGATAAAAGAAGAATAACACAAAGTTTTACCACATCAGCAAAACCAAAAGATCTAAGTGAGAAGTCGCTCATTTCTTTCTCTATTTCTTGTACATACGATTTTCAGAGCCAGGGCGTTCTCTTTGCGGCCTCCGTACATTCCCAGCACAGAGATGCAGATGATGCCGATGATAACGACCCATGTCATAAATGGGCTCCCTACCTGCTCCACCATGGCAGAACAAAAACACAAACACTGAATTAGTGTTCAAAAATTACATTTTTCTTACTTCCAACAAATTGTACAGAATAAACTCTGATTTTCCGTCTGACTTCAACATTCAAAATTTTATATAGTGACTTTAAATTATTTGTTTCTTTTATTTTCTGTTTGTCGTTTGTTACAACTTCACGTGGAAGAAATAACATGGAGTGTATTATTGTTGTTGCTGTTTACCCCTGCACCGGCAGAATTCACTGCCCCGATGATCATTAACCATCCAAAGACCTGAGAACACAAACACACCATTAGTTAGGAAAATAAAAGCAGAGTGTATGGAGGCCGAAGACTGTCTCCATAATAGATGAAGAACTTAGGAGCACATTGTGTTAAAAATGAAACACATAATGAGGTTGGCGATGACTATAAAAAATTAGGATTTAAAATGATGAATAAAAATAAAATGATAACTTAATTATGTGATAATCAATTTGAAGAGAAATGTTTGATGTCAAATCATATTACTTCATATTCTTATAATTTCCCCTGATCTCTATCATAGATCAGGGGCGCAGATAGAGGGTGGGACAGGTGGGACTCGACACCCCCAGATTCTGATTCACTTGGATCCGTCCCCCTCACTTTTATGGAGAGAAAAATCTCGAAATGCAAAAAAATGAAAATGCGAAATAGCGCCTCTCTGGACGCGTATGGGCTATGTGGCGAGAAACGGTATTACACTCCTGTATTCGGTTGTTGAGCTGGGTAGGCTGCGTCGTCTCAAGCCTGGTTACCATAGTTACCCAGAACGCATATGACAGGCATCAGTGGGACAGCTCCTAGTTTAGGACCCGACCCCATAACCTAGAACTACCAACAACAAAACGGCATGCAAGATGAGGCCAGCCAAACCCAAAAAGCAGAAAACGATTGCATCGTTTTTTCAAAAAGCATCAACTGTAAGTAAACTGTGTGTTATCATAAACGTTATCATATCACCTTGCAATTTTTGTTGGTAGTCTGTCTGTTCAAAGAAATCTCGCCGTGGAAGTAAAATCGTAGTAGAGACACAGAGTGAGAATAGAGGAAGAGAGACCAATTTCACAAGGGGGAGGGGAGGGGGAAACCTTTATGCATTTATTTATTATCAATTAAATCGTCCATTGCAGCTTTCTGGGGTCTTCTGGAAATGTGTAGGCCTGCTTGAATCCGTGATATTGCCAAGTCTAATGGTCTAGACTCTAAGTTGTTAGGTTACAGTTTCAACAGCGATTGCTAACGTCATCATTTTAAACCGTGAACTGTTATTTTAGTTACTAACACTCGGCGCAATGTGTTCCATTTAAGGTGAATCAGTATTTAACACAATTATTGTGTTGTTGTCATACATCACCTCCATTGAATTTGAATGACTGAGCCTGTTAGCTTGTTATTATCTCGCCTTACAGACACAGTTAATTATTTTTTAGAGTCCAGAATTGAACTTTGTAGGCATTACTAACCATTATAGACAAAAATGCACTACACAAAATAACATATATTTTATTATTTTAAGCTTATTAAAATAAAATGCTTGTACTGTGATGTTGGTTGACAGGCTCATTTATGCCGACAGGAAGTTTGGCCACCATAGCAACACATTATATTGGCATATCCATATGGAATCTTATAATCTCTAGTAGAGATATGGCTCCTGGGACTGGTAGCCTCTGTGGTAGCCTGTAGGTATGCCCATGTTAAATTACTGCCAATGGCGCTAATGCCTTAAAGCAGTTATAATGTTTGTTTATGCTATGTTAAAATGTTGTCATGGTCCTGGCCTGCAGGTAGTTCCTGAAGATGGCAGTGAGGGAGGTGAAACTGAAAGCGATCCACTGGAGGGTAGCAGCAGTAGGCCTAGTTGTGCATTAGATCTACAGCTTGAAGAGGCAGAAGGGAGAGAGGGAGAAGAGGGAGGGACAGAAGAAAGAGAGAGAGAAGGAGGGTCAGAAGAAGGATGGACAGGAGACGGGACGGCAAGGCCAGAGGCAGATGGAAGAAAGGGAGAGGAGGTTGACATAATGACATACACAAAACCAAATCAACCTGACCCTAAATTTGTCCCCCCCAGTTTCAAAAACCTATCTGCGCCCCTGTCATAGATCTGTTGTTTCTGCTCTGAGACACTAGAGGGAGACAGAGATGTAACACCTGAACTTCACAGACTGATGATGCTCACATGCAAAGGAAAAGAAGAAGACTTGGCTGGTATAAATCATTTTACCCAGTAAAAAAAAAAAAAAAATCAGTTTCTCAACTTTGTTTTTTCACACTTGAACTTCATTTTGTCTTTTTCTTAATATTTTTTAATTCAAAATCCTCATTTGCTTAATTTTTTGGTTCTGTTTAAAAAGTGACATTTTGAAAAGTTTGTTTGATTATAAGTTTCTGTAATAGTGTAATAGTATAATAGTGTTTATACGATAACAAGTGTGTATATATACACACTTGTTATCGTATAAACACTATTATACTATTACACTATATATATATATATGTGTGTGTGTATGTATATATATATATATATATATATATATAGATTATATTATAGAAGATTTTAAACTGAACCTTCCTCATTCAGACACGTTTCAACATGTTTCAACATGTATGAGTGTCTCTGATTAACTCTGTCCTCTGACTGGTTCCAACTTCTTCCAACTTCCAACTTGGTTCCAACTGAAATAAATATGTCGTTTTACTTTTGATTTCCATATATATACATATATATATATATATATATATATATTTAAACATTGAAACTTAAAAAAAATTAAGCAAATGAGGATGGTACAACTTCCTGTCTAATTTTAATTTCACTTTTGTAAATTAATCAGTATTGTGCAGTTTTGAGGAAACAACGTGTTTGTGTTTTGAGTAAAAAATGAAACTTTTTTGACAAACTTTCCAATGCTGTTATTTTTTTAGATTGACTAGATTGATAGAATATGATATAGAAAAATATGCAATATTTTAAATGCAAAATACGTACTTATGCAAAATAAGTACTTATTTTTTAAACACAAATATAAAACTGATTGAAATGACAAAAAGAAAAAAGTTTTTCTACTTACGTGGAACAACGCATTGAAGAACAAGAAGACGTATTTGAGGCAAACATTAACTTCCCCCATCTTCAGATGTTGGTGATTTGCTCTGATGAAGAAGTGAAGCAGAGTTTCACAGATACAGTGTGAGTGTGTATGAGATGTTGATGTGCAGCAGTGATGAACTGTGTGCAGAGTCGGTGCGTCTGAGGATGAACACAGAGTGACAACACACAGATCTGAACTGCAGTCAAACAAATGGGCTGAACTCAACCAAAGGAAAATGACAACATCTGTCGGAAGTCACAGCTCAAACAGCAGCACATGAAGAAATTACTAAAATACTTCCAAACTTTAAAAGACATTAAAGTGTCTCCATATTCTTGTGATTCCAAAGAGGCCAGAAGAGACGTGTCACTCTTATTTTAAGTTTGACTATACGTCCGTTTGCAGTATAAATTTTTTATGTACTTTTTTCTACTTATAATTATTAATCAACATATTTCAAAATGTATGAATGTCTCAGATTAACTTTGTCCTCTGACTGGTTCCAACAATGTAAATCTGTCATTTTACTTGATTTCCAGAAAACAGAAGTAGCCTAACTGGTGTGTGTGTCTAGTTGCCACCATGTCCAGCGGTGGATTCATCCACCTTGGACTGTAAATAGGGTTAGGGTTAAATTATTAAATGAATGAAAAAAATAATTATCTAATCAACATGGAAAGTAGATGATGTAACAAACAATACAAACAGATTCTATTTAAATGAAAAAAGCTGAAAAAGAAAATGATCTGAATAAAGGCAATAAAAGAGGAATCGGTTAGTGACTAGTTCTCCAAAATAAAAAGAAGGAGAAATGTACAACTTCTGTTTTTTTACTGGTGTGGTCAGTGTGCATCCCCTCTACAGAGACGTTGCAACAGGGGAAGGCAATGGAGGGGGGGGGGGGGGGGGGGGGGGCTGACATTGGTCCATATGACAACATGATGATGAGAAACGTCCCTGCCTTTCTAACTGCTCTTGATCTATGAAGTGTTGAGCTCAAGAGACCCGTCCCCACATAGTGTGTGTTTGTGTGAAATAAAGGAGCTTTGTTATTTATAAAACTGAAACGTGCTCAATGGTTTGTGGCTGCAGATGCATTTATGACTTATGTAGGTCGTGGCCAACCGGGTCTATAGAAGAAAAACAAGAAATGAGACACGTCTACAGACCATGGAGGACTTCCTGTTTACAGCGTCTGTCTCCACCAGTTCAAACCCAGACTGGTCATGAAGCATCATCACATCAGATCTGTGCAGAGCGCTCCTTAAAATTAATCAAATATTTCCTTCGCACATGTTGATGTTGTGACCTTGTTGTTACATAATAATAATAAGGTAACACTTTACAATAAGGGTCCCTTAATTAACGTTAGTTAGTACATTATTAAGCATTAATTAACTGTTTACAGATATATTAACAATCATTATTATGTATTACTTAGGATTAGGAAACACATTAATTAATGTAGCCTATTAGTAAGCAGTTAATTAATGTTTACTACTCAAAGTTAGTTAATAAATTATTAAGTAATAATAAAAGTTGAATAATGTAATTAGTTATCAATAGTGTCCTGGCTGAGCTGCCAGGACACTATTGTATTCCTAGGAATTCTTCTTCTTCCGAGGAAATCATACTTCCCATGGGCGAAAACTCAACAAACTTTACAGAAATGTCCAACCCCATGCCAGATTTACTCAACTCCCAGGACATGTGACCCCAATAAACGTTTAAATTTAAAAACTTTAAAAATTCCTACCAAACCATCGGTACATGCTACAGTTTTGCAACTTTCACCAAAATGTCGCTCCAATACTGCTGAAACTTTTGTCCACTTAAACTTATTACAAATTATGAAGTCCATCACGCTTGTTTGCTCAATTGTCACCAAACTTGCTAGAGAGCATCTTCAGACTGTCCTACACAAAACTTGTTTCTCAGATTTTTGATTTATCAAAAATTGAGCCTACAGTGCATGGAAATGTTCATTACTGTAAACATATACTATCCAATTCTTGCTAAATACATTTTCAATCTTCCTTGACAATATTTTGGAGTTATGGTTGATGAAGTTTTGCCTGTGGTCCCGTCTGTCATGTTTGTAGCAGATGCCCAGGCAATGCTTTAGCAGGCTAAAGAGGCTCGCTAATGTGCTATGGAAATGTCTGGTATGCTCCGGCAGGGCCGTACCCAGCACAGCCCCACAGGCAAGGCCACCACAGTCAGATTCTGCAGCTTCCGGTGACCTAAAGGTCCATTTGGAGGCCGACGTAGTAGGGCTAAACGCCGTCAGCAAAGTGGGCAGGGTCGTGGCCAGGGGCCCCCCAGGCCATCTACTTCTTCCTGACAATTATCAGCTCCCTGTCTCCCCTTGCCTCCCAGGCCGACACAAACTTCCCTGGGAGACTCTTGGGGCGGACCCCAGGGTGGTTTCCACCATGACCCAGTTTCTGCACCCAGAGAGGTTCTGGCGACGGAGGTCGGCCATCAGGGGGGTGAAGCAGGACAATCCCCAGGCTGGGTTTATTCACGATACTTCCTCATTCCCAAGAAGGATGGGAGGCTGAGGCCAATCTTGGATTTGAGGGGGCTGAACAAGTTTTTGAGGCCCCTCCGTTGCAAGATGTTGACTGTGCCGAGGGTTCGTCAGGATGTCCTCCAAGGTGATTGGTTTGCTGCGATCGACCTGGAGGACGCGTATTTTCAGATCCCAGTATGGGAAGGGCACAAGCGTTATCTCCGGTTTGCCTTCGATGACAAAACATACGAGTTCTGTGTCCTCCCATTCGGCATATCACTTGCCCCACGCACGTTCACAAGGTGCATGGATGCGGTACTGGGACCCTTGCGTCGGGAGGGTATTTGCATCCTCAATTACCTCAATGACTGGTTGGTGTGTGCTCGCTCCGAGGGGCAGTACAGCAGAGCTGTAACTCGGCTCCTGCAGCACTTAGCAGACTCCATCCCACACAGTCCACCGAGTTCTGGGCATGTGGTTGGATGCCAGAGCAGGGACTCTTTCCCTGACTCCTGTGAGACAGGACACCCTCAGGGCTTGCTTATTCCAGTTTCAGCTGGTGGCCATGGTGACCTGGAGACTGTGTCTCTGCCTCTTGGGGTTGATGGCAGCCACAGTGCATGTCATACCCCTGGCTCTTCTAAACATGCGCCCAGTGCAGCGTTGGCTCCTGGGTCTTGGTCTTTGCCCACAGAGAGATCTGCAAGCCCGGGTGCTGGTGACACGCAGACTGCGTGCATCTCTCCGTTGGTGGCAAGAGCCAACCAACTTGTCACGGGGGAATGCTTTAGGACCAGTGTTGCGTCACCAGGTAGTTTCATCAGACACGTCCCTGGTAGGCTGGGGGACTGTCCGCGAAGGCGAGGGCATCAGAGGCCTTTAGCAGGGACCCTGGTTAGCGCAGCACAGAAATGTGTTGGAGCTGAAGGCTGTCCATCTGGGTCTTCTGCACTTCCTGCCAGAGCTGCAGAGCCGCCATGTGCTGGTGAGAACCGACAGTACAGTAGCAGCAGCGTGCATCAACAGCCAAGGGGGCCTGGGTTCCCCTCGCCTTTGCAGACTGGCTCGTATAATTTTGGAATGGGCTCATCCCTGGTTCAAGTCCCTGTATGTGCTGGGTCAGACGAACCTTGCAGCAGATCGGCTGTCAAGGGGGGGACCCCTCCCCGGAGAATGGTGGCTGCATCCAGAGGTTGTCAACCAAATATGGGATCGCCTCTTTGCATCCAGGGAGACCACACATTGTCCACTCTTTTTTTCCATGGAGAGGGACCATCCTCCCATGGGCACAGATGCGATGGCACATTAGTGGCCACAGGGCCTCCTGTATGCCTTCCCCCTCTTTGTCCTCCTGCACCAACTCCTACAGAGAATCCAGGTGAAGGAAGTGGACCATCCTGGTTGCCCCCAACTGGCCCCAGATGATTTGGTTTGCAGAGAGTGCACCCCTTCTTCAGGGGCAACTGTGGGAACTACCCATTCAACGGGATCTCCTGTCCCAGGGCCAGGGCACTCTCTTTCCCCCTGTTTCCTCAGGGTCTCAGGGCCGAGTTTCTAGCCATGAGTTTGCCCCAGTCTGTGGTTGGCACTTTGCAGGGGGCCCGTGCTCCATCAACCAGGGCTGATTATTCCTACCGTTGGGGAGTTTTTGAATCAGGGTGTTCTGCAAGACAGGTGGATCCCCTCTCTTGCGTGGCCCCTGATATCCTTTGGTTCCTCCAGGAAATGTTGGATGTGGGGAAGTCTCCATCAACTTTGAGGGGGATGGTGGCAGCCATAAAGGTTGCCCGTGTTGGGCCTCGTAAACTGACAAGGGGTTGTTGTGACCTTGTTACTGGTCACTCGCTCTGTGTAATCGTTTCTTTTTTTCTGAGCTAGCCTAGCAGGCTAGGTGACCTTCCCCTTTGCAGCTGGCTTTCGCGTCTGGCACCGAGGCTAGCTGGGCCTCGGTGGCGTCTTGTGCCAAGGCCAGGGGTGTGTATATACTGTATATTTGTAAATAGTTCCTTGGTGGCTCTGGTGTCTTGTCTTCCTATTCTCCTATTTGTTGCTCTGAATTTGCCAAAAAATAGCCCGCACCCGACCCATCGCTGTGCAGCAGCTATAATTCAATCTGGACTTCCTGTCAAACAAATCAGTAAAACCTCCTCACTGTGGTCCGACTCTGTCTGTTCCATTAAAAACAACTGAAGAGCAGCTTCAGACTCCGTATAACACTGATACTGATCAATGTGAGTTCATTTTCTGACGGTGCTGAAGGTGTACGACAAATCAGATCAGGTCTGTTCAAAGTGAAAATGAACTGTGGGTAATTCAATTAGGATAGACCATTTTACGACGAGAGAGCCAGGTTTGAAGATGAAGATGAAATTACATTTATTGTGAACAAAATAAACTTTGGCGCTTAGACCACGGGGTGTAGACCAGCCGAGTAAACTGATCTGGGGATGAGAAGCTTGCATCTGAAGAAGTTATATCCCCCCCGGGCCTAGACACTGGTGGTGGTAGGGAAGCTTGAAGTCGCCTGATGAGGGAACTTCTCGGTTGAAGATCCAGATTAAGACAGTCTGTATCTTGATGGAGGTGGTGCAGGGGTGGAGGTGGGCTGAGAGTTTGCTGAAATGACGGCTGGATGACAGGAGAGAGAGAGAACTTCTAAATTTGACACTAATGACTGATTGGTGGAAGAGAAAGACGATGGCAGACTGTGATTGGTTGAATTATGAGAATAAGGGTGGAGCGAGAGGATAGCGGGAAAACAGGGAAAGGGCTTTGAGGCGTGCTTAAAGAGATAGTCTTCCTGTCTGAACTTTCGCTAAGCTTCATTTCAGGCAGGTGAAGTCTCGAAACAAGGACGTGCAGTAAGAAGACCTGAGTCAACCATCTGATGATCTGACAGAAGAAGAAGAAGTCCTCACGAGTCCATGAGGATGAACTAAAAAAGACAAATAAACTCTGACTCCCAAGACGTGATTTATTCTGACTCACGACTGAGTTCTTCTTCATGTAGTATTTACAAAGATACGTGACAAAAGATTTCTTCCTCAGAAAACAAAGATTATTTTTTTCATTATTATTATTGATGTCAAAGTATAAAGTTTATGAGGTGTGTGAGTGAAATGTTGTGGCAGACAGATCTAGGTCACTCAGCTCTGAGAACATGTCGTTGTGGGTTTTTTTGCGCAGAAACATGAACACCACCAACACCTCCTCCACCACCAACACCGCCACTGCTCCGTCCTCCACTGTGAGGCTGCACAGACTCACAAAGTCTTGTGTTTATTTTCTGTATTTTTATTTATTTATTTTGGACTGCATTTAATGTATAGACTTGTTTTTTTCCTATTCTGTTATTCAATATGTCTGCTTCATTTATTTCCTTTTGCTCTCTTCATTTTTTATTTTTGTTTTGTTTTGTTTATATATATATATATATATATATATATATATAGTAACTGTGGACCCCAGGAAGAATATTGACTGCTGAGGCATTGACTAATGGGGATCTATAATAAACAATACCTATGTATTTTTATATATTTAAAATAATCAGAAAAGCCACCGGCCGTGTTAATGATTAACAATCGTTAACACTTTCTTTTTTCTTAAATTGGCTCAACTTTCATTTACGTACAGTAAGCCACTGAGGTTTGTCGTCAGCAGGTCACAGGCCACAAGCTGGTTCCTGTAAAGAGGAAAGTTTCAATTGTTCAACAGAGAAAAGCCACAGAAAAAAACAGCCCCCCCTCACCCACAACAGCAAACTGGTGAGGGGGGTTTGTCAGTCAGTCTGTGAACTGGCTCATCTGATTCACAATACTCACAAAAAGTGATATGAAGGATGTTCGACTTTGAAGTGAAATTTATGTAAAATGTTACAAGTTCCTACTACAGTGATATTACTGTATATCGTGAAAACAGAAGTATGGAGTGGTCATTTCTTCATCTCCAACAGTGTATTGAAACTAAAACTAACAGCAGTGGTGGGTATACCACAACAACACATGTCAATGCACTTCAACTGGTGTGAACGCTGGCTGGTTCACAGGAAAGAACCAAGGTTCTGAGACTCCAAAGAGAACCAGAACCAGAACTGTATCTGTCTGAAAAGCTCTCTCAGTGGCAGACATTAGCTGTGTCTTAATTCAGTGGCCGCAGCCTATGAAGGCAGCCTATGAAGGCTGATTACAGTACGTCACAGCATCGTGACAAGGCCTGACTCAAAGGCTCCTCCACTTATTTCCATTGAGTTTCAAAACAGCTGTGAAACCATCAAGGCTGTCACTGTGTTTTTCAAAATCAGGTTATGAAGGTGTTGAGAGAGCTCTTTGTTTTGACTCATCATGGGATGTGGAACCTTTTTACAGGTCATCAATTAGGAAGCAGCTGATATTAATTAGCACTGATAAGGCACATGTTCAATATGTTTTCACTTTATTAAACAGAACTTCATTTGTGGAGATATATGATCTGATTACTTGGGTTATTACCGACATATAATTCCTGAGGGGTGTCGTATAACTCCACCTCCTATACAGAGGTGATAGTCCTCACTGCAGAGGCCGCGGTTCGATTCCACCCAAACCGGGCCCTTTGCTGCATGTCATTCCCCCTTTCTCTGTGTCTCCCGATTTCCTGTTTCTCTACAACCGTCCTTTCCATTAAAGGCATAAAAGCCCCCCCTCCCAAAAAAAAAAAACGTAAAGGGACAACAAAGACTTTCGAAAAGCGAAGTGTTTTCACACTACATTTCCAATGAGCCTCAGTGTGCACTGTGAAATCTTGGACCGGCGCAAGACGGAAGTGAAAATATTTGCCAAGAATGTTTTCATTGATCAAGAATGAAAGTCGTAGATTGGAAGACGATCAGACACGGTCGTAGTTCCGACCATAAACGATGCCAACTAGCGATCCGGCGGCGTTATTCCCATGACCTGCCGGGCAGCGTCCGGGAAACTAGGAAATGCTGGACGAGTCAACTACTAAATAATAATATCAAAATAAAGGCAAAATTATATCTTTATTGAAAATGGACCCATTAACAAGTGGTAACGCGTAGATAAATCCACATTAATATGAGACTCTTTTAGAACCAAAGCAAACTCCTCTGGGTCTCTTTAAAGAAGAGAAATATATTTCCTGAGAAAAAATTGACACGCTCAATGACACAGAATAAATATTGTTAAAAGAGGCTGACCAGCCCCAGGGAAATGTTTGTGACTGTTCAAGCAAACACTCTTCAAACTGTTTTGAGAAAAACTGTGTGTTTTGTGTGGACCTTGAGTCTGTAATAATAATTATATTTTCCCCACTGTACTTGAGCTCTCTGAGTGATCTCCAGAGCAACAGATGAGTCATTTCCTCCTTAGATGAGAGGAGAGTCGAGAGACCTGGGGGAGTAGAAACATCTTCACTTCGATGCCAGAGATAAATTAGGATTAATATTGATATCAATATAGAACTCAAGAGGGGAGTCCCATTTGTTAAAACCAAGGGGGCAGTTGTCGGTCTGAGAAGTGAAGCTCACTTCCGCGTTCAAAAAACTGCAATCCCCTCGGATTCCTCTGGGGGCTGGTGTCAGAAGGGAGCATTCCTCATAGACCCCCATGTTAAAATCGCCGACTTTACATCCTTAGTAAACATGTTAAAAGCCTGGTGTCAGAACGTTTTTTTGTCTCAATCGATAGTTCCTACCCCCGCACACACTCTGAGGGGGGTGAATTTTTTTTTAACTCTACCGTTTTACTGTTATAAGGTTAAAACTCTGACCAATTAGGGCGCGGAAACGTTGAGTGACAGGTCCGAGCGGCTCCGTGGACAGCTGCTTCGAGGCCAGTGGGCGGGTTCTCGGCCGGCCAATCCAACATGGCGCTGTTCAGGCCGCCATATTTGAGTCACAAAAACGACTCCCCAAAAGCAATGGGTGACGTCACGGACGCTACGTCCATTCTTTTTACAGTCTATGGTTAAAACCAACCTGCCAATGGGACTTGAGACAGAAATTCACGTGCATATTTACATGTAAATGTTCATCAATGTGTATATCCCATTTTAAAAACTAAATGAATCTGAATATAGCCACTGATTAGTTTCAGAGTTCATGTTTGACTTGGTGGTGGTGATTCCTCGATTCTCCTCGATGGATTCAATAAACTCTTTCAACATAAAACAGCAGGAGCTCCAGCGGTCTTCTTCACTCACACTCATAAGATGGTTGAAAAAACTTAGAAAAGACAGATTCTGTTTCATATTTAATATTTAATATGACACAGAACTGATCAACAGGGAATAAGACACAATTCTATAAAATAAGCAGAGTAGTTCATTTAATTGTGTTTGTCAAAGTAGAGTGCAGCTCCCGTGTCTTGCGGCGTCCCCCAGGGTTCAATCCTAGGACCATTGTTCTTCTCAATTTACATGCATTTACAGTACAAACATGGTGTCCACTTTAACTGCTGAAAGATGATACACTTCCCTTTTACAAAAACTGAAATTGTTGTCCATTCATGGTCATGTTTTCTAAGGAAACTGAAACCAATAGGCGTCATGTTTGATTGCAACCTTGTCTTCAACAGTCAAGTGTCCTGTGTTGTTCAGTTATGTTTCTTCTAAACTGAAACTTATACTTTACTTATAACTGCTGTTACACTGCTGCTGCTGAAAGGCGGCAAACACTGAGAGCCTGGTAGCATGTTGCTGGAGGAGAAGCAGGTCTGTGGAGCTGATTGGTTCATTCTTATCACATGACGGTGCACTTGCTGCATTCAAAAAAGTTTAGATTTTCCCATCTCTGTGCGCCATGGACTTTTTGGGTCCGTACCCTCCCTCCCCCCTCCCCCCTCCCCAGTTGCACATTTCAAGTCACTTTGATTTGTTTAACTGTCTGGTGCTTTATTTTACCTCTATTATTGTTTGTTTTATATTTCATTATTTGATTTTATGGAAAGCACTTATGATTTAAAAAAGGATATTGGATTAACAGCCGTAAATTAATCAGCTGTGACTTCACCTGAGTATAAGAAAGATGTAGGCCTAAATGCTAATTACCAACATGGCTCCTTTGCTAAGTAGCCGATGTTCATATCTGACTCTCTGCGTTGTGTTTCTCACGGCCCCTAGGTGAGTTTCGAACCCTGGTCTCCTGATGCTAAGAGGTTGACAACCGCTTGGCAAGTTGGTTAGCACGTACTTTATGGGTGGAGTGAGAGTGCACCACGGACCGTCCGTTGAGCTCAGAACACTGAGAAGCTCCATCACACCAGTGTTTGCACTGGTGGAGCTGAGTGAAAATACTAAATATGATGTCTTCAACTCAGTTTTTATTAGGCCTATATTTAACTGAAAACATCAAAGAAAAGAAAAAAAGTTCCTTCACACCACTATTATGTAGGTGCTGTGGTTCTCCTGCAGCTCTGTCAGTGTTGATCTGTGGTTGTGCTGCCCTCTGCTGGCTGCTGCTGGTAACTCCTGTTGCAACAAGTGGCTGAAATATGGACTGGTGAATATTGTTTCCTGTTGAATATTTTTATTGAATATATTTATGACAAATGTGTACTATGGTCATGAATATATGATTACATGTTATAAACATGTTATAATACAGTACATGTTAAGGTGAGACTCTACCGGCAAAAACATGTTCATGCACTCGTCAATTTTAAGATTTTGGGTCTCCTTTCAGACTAAGGGAAATTAATGTTTGTTTGTTTTTAATTCCAAATTATGGTGGTTATTTTACTTCATTTTGTCTTCTTTTGTCTGTAGATTTATCCTAAATTTGGGTAGCTAACGGTTAAGTCTGTAACTTTAGCCTAAATATTAACATGTCAAACTTTTAGCCGGAAGGGGTGAAGAGCTTAGAAACCGTTTTATTCCTACAATATTTGTTTGTTCAAGCAAGAATCTCTGCGATAGAAAGCTGTGAGAAAAACACAAATGAAGCACTCCCAAATGAAGCACTTTAATTCCCCTAAAAAGCAGAATTGTAAACAGATTTTAATTGACTGCTGCATCGTCCAATTACAGTGCAGATGCTCAGAGGCTCATAGGGTGGTTTCCTGTTAGGCCTTCATGCTGAACGATGCTGTTCCTCCGCTGTCATGACGTTGAATCTGACGGATCATCATGATGGACATCCCCAGACTCATCACCTGTGGAGACAATTTGTCAGTCAGAGAAACATTCAAACACCTTGAATTCAAACCTGAAGTGAAATATGCTAGATGAGCAACCATCCGTCTGATCCTCACTGATGTTAGATATTCAAACACTGATGCTACGCTAAACATTCACTCAGAAAGCTAACACACGTAATACTTAAATCACACTTGTGAAATTTAAATGAGCAAATTCAACCACTGTTCGTGCAGTTCAAGGCTAACTTAGTAGCCTACTGCTATCTGTGTCGTAAGCTAATGTGAGTCATGCTAACTGTTAAGTAGCTCAGTCTTGAAAACAGTGGTAACTGAATCATTGCATTCAGGATTTAGTAGTCTATAGCTTTTTGTGATAAAGGCAGCTAGCAGTGATGCAATCTGAGATGTTGACAAACCAGGCTGAACCATCCTGTTTTCATTGGTTTATTTTCCCTCCTCTGAAGCTAGTAGGTTAAAATTGGGATCTAATGTTTTTTGAGAAAGGAGGTTGTTTGCAATATCTGAATAAATGATGTCACATAAGACGACAAGGACAACAAAATGACAACTGAGCTTACTGCAGCGACGAAAAGTCCAAAGTAGAAGCCAATGCCGATCTTGATCAACTCATCCACGAACTCAGCTTCTTCGTGCGTCAATTCAATCAAACGGTTCTTGATGGCGTCTTGGACCTGAAAACAGCAAGAAACAGCTTTGACAGTGATTGACTGAGATATTGAAGCTCCTAGCATAAAGGTAGATGTTTGTATTAAAGCTCCATACAGTATAAAGGTAGATGTTTGTGTTAAAGCGCCATACAGTATAAAGGTAGATGTTTGTATTAAAGCTCCATACAGTATAAAGGTAGATGTTTGTGTTAAAGCGCCATACAGTATAAAGGTAGATGTTTGTATTAAAGCTCCATACAGTATAAAGGTAGATGTTTGTGTTAAAGCTCCATACAGTATAAAGGTAGATGTCCATGTGTAGTGTGATTATAAAGCAGCTCTAGGTTCTATATTAATACTGTGAAAGTATCAAAGCCTCAGTCCACAGAGAAATGCACACAGCCTGTATTCAGACCTGCTGTCTGCTTTGTATGCCTATGAAGCCAAAGATCACCATGATGACCATTCCGACCCCCATGCAACCAGCGAACTGTAAGAAAAGAAGAAAAACAACGTTTTAACAAATCAGCAGAAACAAAAAATCTAAGTGAGAAGTTGTTGCTTATAATCTCTCTGTCTGGTTCATGTACATACGACTTTCAGAGTCGGGGCGTTCTCTGTGCGGCCTCCGAAGATTCCCAGCCCAGAGATGCAGATGATGCCGATAATTATGATCCACACAAAAATCGGGTTCCCCACTCCAGACATCTGCTCCGCCATGGCAGGACGAAAACACAACGCAAACACTGAATTAGTGTTAAAAAATTAAATGTTCCTTACTTTCAACAAATCATATGGAATGAACATTGTGATTCTCCGTCTGACATCGACATTCTAAATGTAAAGTCTTAGGTATTTCATTGATCACCTTTGTTTTCTGTTTGTAATCTGTCCTGACAATCTATTAGCAGTGTCAAGTGTCAGTGATGATTGATTAAGTTCTAAGATTAATCAGTGGTAAAAAAGATTAAATTAGTCATAATAAACAAACTTCACAAATAACATGGAGTGGATTGTTGTTGTTGTTTACCCCTGAGCTGGCAGCCTTCAGTGCCCCCATGATCATGAACCACCCAAAGCCCTGAGGACACAAACAATTAGTTAGTCAGTGTTAAACAAAATAAAAGCACGGCGTATGGAGGCCGAAGAGTGTCACCAGAAAGAACGTTGGGGCACGCAGTGGTAAAGATGAAACACATAATGGGTGAGAGTTTGGTGATGACTTAAAATCAGGATTTAAAAATGATAAATACAAATAAAATGATAACATATAATCATGTAATAATCAACTTCAAGAGAAATGTTTGATGTTAAACTGTAGTTTACAGAGCGTCCTCCATACACTCCTCAAACAAAGTTCGGAAACGTTTTTTCGGTCAATCATTTCTCTCCTTTAATAATACCAATTGGTGTTGTATTGTATGTCACTGGAAGGTGCAACTTGTAAGGTAAGTATCTAGCATCAGTGCAATGAGCAGCGCAGCTAAACATGTGGGTAACATCCCAAAAAAATGTGCCAAAATCCCCTGTAGCATTTTTCTGTTGGCATTCACTTTTGTTTTGAGTTCCTTGGTGGATTGGATGACTGCACTCTCCCACAGCAGTAATGAGTGGGTGGGTGGGGCATATATATATATGTACTATATCATATATTTTTACTTTTGATTCATTTTACACTTTTGGGTGTAAAGGTGACTAATCAGGCTTTCCAATGATATAAAATACAACACCAATTGGTATTATTAAAGAAGAGAAATGATTGACTGGAAAAAAAATGAACTTTCTGAATTTATACTGTGTTCTATCACATTATATCATCATATTACTTCACATTCATATAATTTCCTCTAATATCAGTTTTAGATCTGTGTCGGTGTTATTTCTGCTCTGAGACACTAGAGGGAGACAGAGATCTAACACCTGACCTTTACAGACTGATGAGGCTTACATGCACCCCCCCCCCAAAAAAAAATAAAAATAAAATAAAAATAAATACATATTATTTTTTATTTCATCACCACTGTATTTGCGCATATTTATTACATTACTATAGAAATGTAGGACTTTGGTTCTTGTATAACTTTATTGGTTGGAGTTTAATTAATCTGTATCATGCCGTTTTCGGTTTTGAGTAAAAAATAAAAATCTAACTTTTTTTGACAAACAAACTTTCTAATGCTGTTTGTTTTACATTGACTAGACTGATAGACAATGATATAGAAAAACATTCAAGTACTTATTTCTATTTTTTCTTCTAATCTTTTGCTTCAAACATAAATATTTAACAAATTGAAATGAATGAATCACAAAAATAAAAATATTTTTTTCTACTTACGTGGCACAACCCATTGAAGAACAAGAAGACACCTTTGAGGCAAACATTAATTTTCCCCATCTTCGGTTTTTGGTGATTTGCTCTGATGAGAATGTAAAGCAGAGTTTCACAGACACAGTGTGAGTGTGTGTGAGATGATGATGTGCAGCAGTGATGAACTGTGTGCAGAGTCGGTGCGTCTGAGGATGAACACAAGAGTTACGACACACAGATCTGAACTGCAGCCAAACACATGCATCTAACTTAACCAAAGGGAGAATGACGTCTGTCGGAAGTCACAGCTCAAAAAGCAGCACATGAAGAAATGACTAAAATACTCCCAAACTTTAAAAGTCTTTAACATTTCTCCACATTCTTATGAGTCTAAAGAGGCCAGAACAGATGTGTCACTCTTAAGTGTACGTTTTATGTCTTTTATATTGTGTCTATTCAATGGCATTTTAATCCTGTGTATGTCGTGTACACACAGTAGTTGACTCTGACTTTGAACATTTTAAACTGAAACTTCCTCATTCAGACACGCTTCAACATGTCTCAACATGTATGAGTGTCTCAGATTAACTTTGTCCTCTGACTGGTTCCAACGATGCAAATCTGTCGTTTTACTTTTGATTTCCAGGAAACAGAAGTAACTGGTGTGTGTCTAGTTACCACCATGTCCAGCGGTGGATTCATCCACATGTCGCTTTGCAGTGGTTTTTGTTCAGATTGTCAAATTAGAAAGAAAGAAAGAAAGAGATGTTGCAATAGGGGCAGGCAATCCAGGCAATTGGGAGATTGTGTGTGTGTGTGGGGGGGGGGGTTGTCCACATCAATGACAACATGATGTTACCGATGGCTCAGTGGTTTGTTGTGGCTGCAGATGCATTTATGACTTATGTAGGACGTGGTCGACCGGGTCAACGGAGGAAAAACAAGAAATGAGACACATATAGAGACCATGAGGACTTCCTGTTCACAGCGTTTGTCTCCACCTGTTCAAAGCCAGACTGGTCATGAAGCATCATCACATCAGATCTGTGCAGAGCGCTCCTAAAGATTATGATATTGATCTTATGACATAATTTCATCATGTTCTCTTCTTCTTCTGCAGTATAATGTCTCATAGCTGCAGATCTACACACACACACACACACACACACACACACACACACACAGATTCAATCTCCACTTCCTGTCAAACAAACCAGTTTAAAAAGTGAACTGTTCCAGTAAAAACAACTGAAGAGCAGCTTCAGACTCCTGATGACGCTGATACTGATCAATGTGAGTTCGAAGGTGAACGACCAATCAGATCAGGTCTGTTCGAAGTCTATCTGGAAAAACCATGAACTGTGGGTAATTCCAGCAGTTGAAGTCTGGAAACAAGGACGTGCAGTAAGAAGACCTGAGCGTGTCAACCATCTGATGATCTGACAGAAGAACTCCTCACGTGTCCATGAGGATGAACTAAAGAAGACAAATAAACTCCGACTCCCAAGATTCACTTTGGTCGATCTTCACTTGATCCAGAAACTGTTTTCTATGAAGCTTTTTACATTTATTCTGACTCAAGACGAGTTCTTCTTCCTGTCAGTAACAGCAGAGGCTCGTGGTTATTGTAGTATTTACAGAGATACTTAACACAAAGATTTCTTCCTCAGAAAACAAAGAGTATGTATTCATTATTATTATTGATGTCAAAGTATAAAGTTAATGAAGTACGTGAGTGAAATGTTGTGGCAGACAGATTTAGGTCACTCAGCGCTGAGAACATGTCGTTGTGGTTTATTTTACAGTCACTCAGAGGAAATTCGTGGAAACTTTTGTGCAGAAACATGAACACCACCACTGCAGAACACCACCGACACCTCCTCCACCACCAACACCACCACCACTATAGGTCCTCCACTCTGAGGCTGCACACACTCACAGCGGGGGCTGGAAAGTCCTTTTTTTGGACTGCATTTAATGTATAGACTTCCTATTCTGTTATGAGTTTCAATATTTTTTTTTGTTTCATGCATACCTTCTGTGTTAGTCAATGGTCACTTTACATCACAATATTCTTATTTCATGCACACCTTGCAGTAGTAGTATATATTTATATTATTTATACTTATATTTATATCATTGTCACTTACGTTGCAATATTTTTACACCATTGTCACTTTACCTATCAATACTTTTATATCAGGCCACCTTATATCCTCCTTATATATCCTCAGTACTTGTTTTGCACATTGCCTGGTTGAAGGTTGATTTGTTTTATTGTTTATTGTGTCAATATTTTCTGTCTGTTGAGTTCGTGTTGGGTTTGTGTTTGTGTTTTTGTTTTTTTTTTGTTTTTTTAGCCCTCTCTACTTTCTTTCTTAACTTGGCTGATGTAACAACTAAATTTCCCTATTGTGGGATAAATAAAGTACATCTGATCTAATCTAATCTAATGTCTGCTTCATTTTTTCTTTATTTTGAATTTTGATATTTTTTCTTATTATTTTTTCCAAGTTTAGTTTGGTGTGTTGTTTGTGATTAAATATTTGAACATGTATGCAAGTATGTGTATATTTAAATGTATATATATTTGTGTGTATATTCAGTATATTAACTTTTCAAATTTTAATATTGTAACTGTGGACCCCAGGAAGAATAGTGGCTGCTGAGGCAGTGAATAATGGGGATCTATAATAAACTAAATGACTTATGTATATTTATATATTTCAAATAATCAGAAAAGCCAAACAACCAAAGAACTGTTGTTAAAGAAGAAGTTAAAGACAAAGAGAGTGAATGAGGTGAACCAAAGCAATTGTTAACACGTTCCTTCTTTTCCTTTCTTTTTTTTTCATGAGCTCAACTCTAATTTACATAAAGCCGCTGAGGTTTGTCGGCAGCAGGTCATAGGAGGAGTCTGAAAGGTCGGGCTGGTTCCAGTAAAGAGGAAGGTTTCAATTGTTCAACTCCAGAGAAAAGCCACAGAAAAAAACAACCACCCTCACGCACAACAGCAAACTGGTGAGGGGGTTTTGTCACCTGATTTACACTACTCACAAAAAGTGAGGGAGGGATATTCGACTTTAAAGTGAAATTTATGTAAAATAGTGCAGCAGATAATGTCATTCTTTTCACAAGGATACTTAAGTTGGTGATACAATTATGAAATTTTGTAGGAGCGCGAGGTGTCTAACTTCCACCAGCTCCGTGATGTCATCATGGAGGAGTGGAAGAGGTTTCCAGGGGCAACCTCTGGCTCTTGGCGGTGGTGCAGTGGTTAGCACTGTTGCCTCACAGCAAGAAGGTCCTGGTTCGAATCCCCGGCCACCCAGGTCCTTTCTGTGTGGAGTTTGCATGTTCTCCCCGTGTGGGTTTCAACCGGCTACTCCGGTGTCCCCAACCACTAAAAACATGTCATCTTCAGTGTCCCTGATGATCAGGAGTTGGTCCCCACCCATCCTCAGGGATGGATTAAATGCAGAGAGAGGGGTTAGAACCAAAAGGGCGTAAGTGACATTTTGGGCGAAAATGAGTTCTATATATCAAAAGAAAGGTCTTGATGAGCTCTATCCAATGATGCCAAAATGACCCATCTGAGATCAAACTGTATTGAATAAAGCAACAAAACAATAAAGACCTAACTCAAAAATGTGAGTAATGTTTGGAGCCAGAAGGGCGTAAGTGCACTTACGCCCTTCTGGCCCTGAAAAATACATCTAAATACATGTCGGACCCACATGTTGGTTCAGAGCTAGAAGGGCGTAAGTGTAGTTGTTGCCCTTAAACAGCATTGAAAATGGCTGAGAAAACTGCAGACATGGAACTGTCTGAGGCAGAAAAGATTTTGATGAATATTATGAAACAAACTGATGAATCCTATATTAAAGAAGTTAAAGATGAGTCAGAGTTATTTTTGAATGTATGCCCTCACAAGAGTGATTACAGTAAGACAGAATCATGCCTTGAGAGCCTTACTGGGGTCATCCCTATGTTCCCCAGCTCCTATGTACCTGTTATGTGTGTGACTGGGCAACATAGAACCCTTTCATAGAAAAAGGGTCCTATGTTCCCCGCTTTTCCCCAAAAAGACCAGGGCAACATGCCATTTTTTGTCCCATACCTGCAGTGGAGTTGTGACTTTGCAGATTTTTGCCTTTTTTTGAGTGAGAAGTTGAGTTGTGACTTTGAGTGAGAAGTGTAATTGTCCCATTGGTTGGGTTTAGGCAATAAAGACAGGAGTTGGTTAAGTTTAGTACAGTAAAAAGACCAGGTAGAGGCTAGACAGGCCAGATAGATGGATAGAGTCCAGATAAGTAGAGAGAGTCCATCGACCAGCAACAGCGGGGAACATAGGACCCTTTTAAAATAATTAATGAATGAGTTACATGACAATTAATTACTTATTCAAGTGTTAATTATTCAATCAGTTCAATGCATTGTTCAGCAGATACGCCCAATATGTCCTAGAAGACTTGGAAATGTTTGGTGCCAAAAAGGCGTATGTGACGTTTTTGACATATTTTTTTTATTTTAAAATGTTTAAGAACATGTTCATTGTGTTAATATGTCATAAGTTTATTACATAAATACTCATTCATATAAGTATGTCTGTGGTTGCAATGTTGTGGTTTAAGGTTAATGAATACAGTTGATTGAAGTCTGGTCAAAATTTTGTTTTGCCTCTCCTGTAAAGTTTGTCAAATGTCACTTACGCCCTTTTGGTTCTAAGCCCTCGCACTGTACTAGCTATCCCTGTGACAAATAAAGTACCTTTACCCTAGTGAACTAGATGCCCAAGACAGTTAAGGCAGTGCTGGTAGCCACACAAAAAATGACACTTTGGGCTCAGGCAATTCTGCACCAGCCAGAAGCAGAGAGTCCAGCTGACTGGGTTTGGGAAAAGGTTGGTGAGGAACAGAAAGTCTTTTGGACAGCCAACTCCCCCACTGCAAAGAGTTGTGAACAACTCACTAAATGTGGCTGCAAGTCTGCCTGTTGTGGCTTGGAATGCGTACAGCTTTATGCAGCTGCAAATGTGAGGCGTAAGTAGCCTCTGGATCTGGAATGAGCGATTCTTATTTGTTCTTAATCTCAGTGTCAACATCATGACCACATGTTATAAAAAAATTGTCCACTGAAAGTGTCTAAAATTGTCCACTCAAAATTTCAATATGGCCACCATTTTTCAAAATTTCAAATATAGAAATCTTGCGTGGACACCCAAACTTTTCAAAAGGGTGGGTTATAGTGAGCACTTGTGCCAATTTTCATGTTTGTATCACAAACTCAAGTATGTCTCCCCTTTCTGCTCTACTAAAATGTTAAAAGTTCCTGCTACAGTGATATTACTGTATATCGTGAAAGCAGAAGTATGGAGTGGGTATTTCTTCATCTCCAACAGTGTATTGAAACCAAAAGCTAACAGCAGTGGTGGGTATACCACAACAAAACATGCCAATTCACTTTAATTGCTGTGAATGTCCTCCACTTCTTTACACATCCGCTCCGGTAGCAGCCCCTCTGCATTATCGAGAAGTTTTGAAACAGGTGTGAAACCATCAAGGCTGTCACTGTGTTTTTCAAAATTAGGTTATGAAGGTGTTGAGAGAGCTCTTTGTTTTGACTCATCATGGGATGTAGAACCTTTTCACAGGTCATCAATTAGGACTAAAGCAGCTGATATTAATTAGCACTGATAGGGGAAAGGATCACTTCCTCTTCTTCATGTGTTCAATATGCATTAACTTTATTGAACCTAACTTCATTTGTGGACATATGTGATGTGGTTACTTGGGTTGTTACTGACATATAATTCCTGAGGGGTGTCGTATAACTCAGTGGGTTGAGTAGACGCCCCATATATAGAGGTCACTGCAGAGGCCGCGATTCTACCCAAACTGGGCCCTTTGTCTCCCCATTTCCTGTCTCTCTACAACCGTCCTTTCCATTAAAGGTATAAAAGCCCCCCCAAAAAACTTAAAGGGACTACAAGGACTTTCGGAAAGCACTACATTTCACACTACATTTCCCATGAGTCTCCACGTGCACTGTGAAATCTTGGACCCGCGCAAGACAGACGAAAGCCAAAACATTTGCCAAGAATGTTTTCATTAATCAAGAAAGAAAGTCGGAGATTGGAAGACGATCAGATACTGTCGTAGTTCCGACCATAAACGATGCCAACTAGCGATCCGGCGGCGTTGTTCCCATGACCTGCCGAGCAACGTCCGGGAAACCGAAACTAGGAAATGTTGGGCGAGTCAACCACTAATAATAATATCAAAGTAACTATAAAGACAAAATGATATATTTATCGAAAATGGACCCAGTGGGGGTAACATAGATTCATCCACATTAATATGAGACTCTTTTAGAACCAAAAGAAAACTCCTCAGGGTCTCTTTAAAAAGAAGAGAAATATATTTCCTGAGAATATTTTGACACGTTCAATGACACAGAATAAATATTGTTAAAAATGGCCCAGATGGATCAGCGCCAGAGAATTGTTCGTGACTGCTCAAGTGCACTCTTCAAACTGTTTTGAGAAAAACTTCATGTAGAAGTTTTTCTGTCGATTAAATGACTCTGAAAATCAAATTGTTTTGGTACTGGTGAATGTTTTGTACAGAACCACACACTGTATAATAATAAGTGCCTTTTAAAAATGGGTTGCTAGACTCTATCTTTCACTCGATCAACACTAATCTTTGTGTTGTGTTTTGTGTGGACCTCGAGTCTGTAATAATAATTATATTATTATAATATTTCCCCCACTGTATTTGAGCTCTCTGAGTGATCTCCAGAGCAACGGATGAGTCATTTCCTCCTTAGATGAGAGGAGAGTCGAGAGACCTGGGGGAGTAGAAACATCTTCACTTCGATGCCATAGATAAAATACGATTAATATTGATATAAATATAGAGGTCAAGAGGTGAGTCCCATTTATTAACACCAACCTGCCAATGGGACGGAAGAGACGGAAATTCTTGTGCATATTTACATGTAATTGTACAACATTGTGTATATCCCATTTAAAAAATTTAATAAATGAATCTGAAATGTGAATATCGCCACTGATTAGTTTCAGAGTTAGAGTTTGGGAACTGAATATATATATATCCGAGCTTTGGGGACCAGCCTGGCAGAACTGAGGTAACATCATGTTTGAGGGTAAGGATTAGGGTAACATTGTCTGCACACACATTTATATACAGTATATTGTGAAAGTGGAGCCAGAGCCTCACTGCGTATTAAACCACAGAATGAAACGATTGTTGGTCAGAGTTGACTTCCTGTTATCTGAAATTGTGCTGTTCATACCTACAATACAAGACAATAAATCTTTATTGTCCACCGTGGTGGGAAATTGCTCCAAAACGGCTCACCAACACATAAGATGGACAGTTCATGAAGAAAAGACAGATGTAGCCTATATAAAGAAATATAAAATAGAACTGATGAACAGGCAATAAAACACAGTTAAGATACAATTCTATAAAATAAGTTAAGTTAAAGATACTTTATTAATCCTTTGCAGGAAATGACAATGTTACCAGCAGCGGAAGAAAACACAAGATCACAAACACACATCATGCACAAAAATACACAATAACAACAATATTGCAACAAGCAGAGTAGAGTAGTTCATTTCATTGTGTTTGTAGAGTGCATCTTCTTCCTCAGCTCCCGTGTCTTGCGGCGTCCCCCAGGGTTTGATCCTAGGACCACTGTTCTTCTCAATTTACATGCATTTAGACTAGAGTACAAACATGAGGTCCACTTTCACTGCTGCAGAGATGATACACAGTTCTACATGTTTTCTAAGGAAACTGAAACCAATCTTAGGCGTCATCTTTGATTGCAAGATGTTTCAACAGTCAAGTGTCCTGTGCTGTTCAGTTGTGTTTCCTCTGAACTGAAACTTAGACTTTACTTATAACTGCTGTTACACTGCTGCTGCTGAAAGGCGGCAAACGCTGAGAGACTGGTAGCATGTTGCTGCTGGAGAAGCAGGTCTGTGGCATCAATTACTTCATCTGATTATTTACACCTGTGAACAAAGGAGGGCAGGTGTTCAGGTCACTGATTCCTTGCTCCTCATACACCGGGTTATCAATTCCCAACTCAGTCAGGGGAGAGGAGAGGAGAGTGTAACTCTATGTTTTATTAACGGCCGTAAATAAAACTGCTGTGACTTCACCTGAGTATTGAAATGAGACGGATAAGAAAGATGTAAATGCTAATTGCCAACATGGCTCCTGAGAAGCTCCATCACACCAGTGTTTGTAGGCTACTGGTGGAGCTGAGTGAAAATACTAAATATGATGTCTTCAGCTCAGTTTTTATTAGGCCTGAAAACATGAAAGAAAAAAAGAAGTTCTTTATGTGCTGTGGTTCTCCTGCAGCTCTGTCACAGTGTTGATCTGTGGTTGCGCTGCCCTCTGCTGGCTGCTGCTGGTAACTCCTGTTGCAACAAGTGGCTGAAATATGGACAGGTGAATATGGCTTATTTGCTGTTGAATATTTATATTGAATATATTTATGACAAATGTGTACTACGGTCATGTATGTATGCTTACATGTTATAAACATGTTTGTTAAGGTGAAACATTTTTTGTGCGCTGATCAATTTTAAGGTTTTGGGCTATTTTGCTTCCTTAACATGTCTGCTTTCAGACTAGAGGAAAGAAATGGTAAAGAAAAAAAAATTCATTATTTTACTTAATTTTGTCTTCTTTTGTCGGTAGATTTCTCCTTAATTTACCAAATGTTAGCATGCTGTTGGAGCTGAGGAGCTTAGAAACGGTCTCATTCCTACAATATGTCTCTGACTAGAATTACCCAAAAAAAATATTTGACTTATTTTGCTCTCACAGAAAGCTGTGAGAAAAACAATGTTTTTTCCCAAATGAAGCACTTTAATTCTCCAGAAATGTAAAGTAGGCTAAACAGGTTTTTATTGACTGCTGCATCGTCCTTACAGTGCGGAGGCTCAGAGGTTCAGAGGGTGGCCCCATGTTACATGCTGAAGGATATGGCTCCTACATGTATGCTGTCGTGACGTTTAATCTGATGGATCATCATGCTGGACATCCCCAGACTCATCAGCTGTGGAGACAATTCATCAGTCAGAGAAACATTCAAACACCTTGAATTCAAACCTTAAGTGAAAGATGCTACATGAGCAACCATTTGTCTGATCCCACTGATATTTGATATTAATGTTTAAACACTGACGCTATGCTTAACATTCACTCACAAATGTAATTCTTGCTAAAAGCTTTGACCCAAATGAAACCACTGTTCACTGTCCAAGGCTAATGTTTACTGCTATAGGCCTATGTGTCTAAGCTAATGCAAGTTATGCTAACTGTTAAGTAGCTCAGTCTTGAAAACAGTGGTAACTGAATCATTGCATTCAGGAGAGTCTAATGTTAGCTTTTTGTCCTTAAGGCAGCTAGAAGTGAAGTTAGCCTAGCATCCTAGCGCAATCTGAGATGTTGACCACAGGAAAATGAAAAACCGGGCTGAGCATCCTGTTTTCATTGGTTTGTTTTCCCTTCTCTAAAGCTATTGGGATAAAACTGGGATCTATTTTTTTTGAGGAAGGAGGTTCTTAACAATATCTGAATAAAATGATGTCACATAACACAACAAGGACAAGAAAATGGGGTCATCCCTATGTTCCCACAGCCCTATGTTCCCTCAGCCCTATGTTCCCTCATTTCTAACTTTTGTTGTCACTGAAAATTAGGCCCTATGTTCCCTCAGCCCTTTGGTCCCACCATTGGTTAGGTTTAGGCAATGAAGAAAGGAGTTGGTTAAGTTTAGTATAAAGACCAGGTAGAGGCTAGACAGGCCAGATAGAGAGAGTCCAGATAGGTAGAGGGAGTCCAGAGGGAACATAGGGCTGAGGGAACATAGGGCTGTGGGAACATAGGCACGCTCCCATAAATTTACAGCAGCGACAAAAAGTCCAAAGAGCAAGCCGATGCAGATCTGTAACATTTTATCATGGGACTCAGCTTCTTCCCCCGTCAAAGGAATGGAACCGTCGTGGATTGTATCTTGGAGCTGAAAACAGCAAGAAACACCATCAAAATTGATTGATTGAGATATTAAACAGACAGTATAAAGGTAGGTGTTTGTGTTAAAGCTCATAACCTGGTCTTAAAATAGCCTACCTAAAGGACGTGAGAGAGGTCAATGTTATGAAATGAACAACTAGACAATTCTGTGATGATACTGGCTGTAAGTAGGTCTTTTTTCCCGTCATATGTTATTCATTTCATCTGATGTCCGACACACGGCTTGTTTTTAGTTTTTGCTGCCGTTGGTTTCATTATTTCCAGCTCATGCTTGAGCTTTCTTTGTTTAGCTACAGCACCCAATTTGTGTAGAAATCCATCAAATTGTTATTCCCAATCTATTTCTGTGTTGGATGTTGCTGCTGGTTTTATTTTTCTTTCATCTTTTTTACTTTTAACTTTAGCTTAGCTGTTTATTACAAAAAAAAACATGTAAGAGACCATGATTGCTTGGTTAGTAACATGTATTCTATCCAATGTGCACTTTGCAATAAAAAATAATATAAATGAAAAAAAGCCTCAGTGCACAGAGAAAGTCTGCATTCAAACCAGTTTTCTTTGGACAGCGGTTATGGTGCCACAGATCAGCATGATGACCATTCCAGCCCCCATGCAACCTGCAAACTGTGATAAAAGAAAAATAAAACAAAGTTTTACAAAATCAGCAAAACCAAACAATCTAAGTGAGAAGTTGCTCCTTTCTCTCTCTAGTTCTTGTACATACAATTTTCAGAGCCAGGGCGTTCTCTTTGCAGCCTCCGTATATTCCCAGCCCAGAGATGCAGATGATGCCGATGATAACGACCCAAACAAAAATTGGGAACCTCTGCTCCGCCATGGCAGAACAAAAACACAAACACTGAATTAGTGTTCAAAAATGACATTTTTCTTACTTACAACAAATTGTACAGAATAAACTCCATGATTTTCCGTCTGACTTCAACGTTCAAAATTGTAATTAGTGAATTTAAATTATTTGTTTCTTTTATTTTCTGTTTGTCATTTGTTACAACTTCACAGGTACAAATAACATGGAGTGTTGTTGCTGTTTACCCCTACGTGGAGAGAATTCACTGCCCCGATGATTAATACCCATCCAAAGACCTGAGGACACAAACACACCATTAGTTAGTCAATGTTTAACATTGAATAAAAGCAGAGTGTATAGAGGCCGAAGACTGTCCCCATAATAGATGAAGAATATGGAGCACGTTGTGTTGTGAAACACATAATGAGGTTGGCGATGATGACTACAAAAAATGGGGATTTAAAATGATGAAAAAAATAAAATGATAACTTAATTATGTGATAATCAATTTAAAGAGAAATGTTTGATGTCAAATTGCATTTTAAAGAGCTTCCTCCATTTTTGTTCATTTATATCATATCATCATATTACTTCACATTCTTATAATTTCCCCTGATCTCTCTCATAGATCTGTGTCAGTGTTGTTTCTGCTCTGAGACACTAGAGGGAGACAGAGATGTAACACCTGAACTTCACAGACTGATGATGCTCACATGCAAAGGAAAATAAGAAGAAGACATGGCTGGTATAAAACATTTTACCCAGTAATTTTTTTTTTTTAAAGTCAGTTTCTCAGTTCCTCAACTTTGTTTAGAAAAAAAGTGAAGAAAAAGACAAAATGAAGTTCAAGTGTAAAACTTGAACTTCATTTTGTCTTTTTCTTCATTTTTTCAAATCCTCATTTGCTTAATTTTTTACAGTTTCAATGTTTATAAAGTGACATTTTGAAAAGTAAGCTTACGTTATATACAATAATATATAATAGTGTTTATACGATAACATTTGTGTGGGTGTATACTGTATGTATTTATAATCCACATGTATATCGCACCTGTTCTGAACCTGTTCTGATTTTATTTTAGCTTTTCTTCTTTGTCTTGGAGAAAGAAAAAAAACCAAATAAATAATATTAAACTTCTCACTTCATTACCACAGTGTCATATTTATTATTATTCTTACTATGCAAATGTACGACTTCTTGTCTTATTTTGATATCACTTTTGTAAATTAATCGGTATTGTGCAGTTTTGAGGAAACAAACGTGTTTCTGTTTTGAGTGAAAAATGAAACTTTTTTTGAAAATCTTTCTAATGCTGTTCTTTTTTTTAGTTTGACTAGATTGATAGAATATGATATAGAAAAATATGCAAGGACTTATTTCTATTTTTTTCTTCAATCTTTTGCTTGAAAAACAAATATAAAACTAATTGAAATGACAAAAAGAAAAAGTTTTTCTACTTACGTGGAACAACGCATTGAAGAAGATGAAGAGGTATTTGAGGCAAGCATGAACTTTTCCCATCTTCAGATTTTGGTGATTTGCTCTGATGAAGAAGTGAAGCAGAGTTTCTCAGACGCAGTGTGAGTGTGTGTGAGATGATGATGTGCAGCAGTGATGAACTGCGTGCAGAGTAGGTGTGTCTGAGGATGAACACAGAGTTACGACACACAGATCTGAACTGCAGCCAAACTAATAAAGGAAAATGACAACATCTGACGGAAGTCACAGCTCAAACAGCAGCACATGAAGAAACGACTAAAACACTTCCAAACTTTAAAAGACATTAAAGTGTCTCCATATTCTTCTGATTCTAAAGAGGCCAGAAGAGACGTGTCACTCTTATATTAAGTTTGACTATACGTCCGTTTGCAGTATACATTTTTTTATGTACTTTTTTCTACTTTACGTGTACGTTTTATATATTTTATATAGTGTGTATGTAATGGCATTTCAATCCTGTGTATGTCGTGTACACACAGTAGTTGACTTTGAAGATTTTAAACTGAAACTTCCTCATTCAGACACGTTTCAACATGTTTCAACATGTATGAGTGTCTCAGATTAACTTTGTCCTCTGACTGGTTCCAATGATGTAAATCTGTCGATTTACTTTTGATTTCCAGGAAACAGAAGTAACTGGTGTGTGTCTAGTTACCACCATGTCCAGCGGTGGATTCATCCACCATGGACTGTAAATAAGTTATTAAATGAATGAAAAAAATAATTATCTAAGCAACATGGAAAGTAGATGATGTAACACATGATACAGATTCTATGTAAATGAAAAAAGCTGAAAAAGAAACTGATCTGAAAAAAGGCAATAAAAGAGGAATCGGTTAGTGACTATAAAAAGAAGGAGAAATTTACAACTTCTGTTTTTTACTGGTGTGGTCAGTGTGCATCTCCTCTATAGAGACGTTGCAACAGGGGAAGGCAATCCAGGCAATTGGGGGAATGGGGGGGTAACATTGGTCCATATCAATGATGATTTTACCAATGGCTGTTCGTATACTCAAGGCTCTGGGGTCTTCAGAGCGTCTAGAAACGTCCCTGCCTCTCTAACTGCTCTAGATCTATGAAGTGTTGAGCTCAGGAGACCCTTCCCCACATAGTGTAAATCAGTGCTTTAAGTGGGCCGGTACTCACCGGTACGGAGTACCGGCACTTCTAGATTTTAACCCCCGGCGTACCGGGACTTTTTACGGCGTACCGGGGAGTACCGGGAGTCTGGACATACTCTGTCCTGTTCTCATTCTCTCTGACCGATTTGTGATAGTGATGCCTCTTTCACCCTGAGCGCCACGGTTCTGTTGCCCTGTTCTCCGCTGCTCCTCTGTCTCTCACTGAGGGGCGGGGCTGCCGCGCTGTGCGCTCTCTCATCCATGACTCTCTCACATGCACGTACGGAGCGCACGCCGCTGCCTCGTCATAGTATAACTCCATGTGTCCAGACGAGATGTGAATGTGGAGCGACTAAAACCTTCGTGAGTTACAGTGTAAAGCCATTTACATGACTTTCCAGTGGTAGCCTACCAATAAGTAGCCTTCCACTTACTGTATTCAACATGCTTAAATGTGAGTCATATTTCCCAAAATGCTTAACACTACTCGTTAACAAGAGCAGAGTAAAATGAAAGCTCTTACTGAGAAACACTGTGAAACTGTTGCTGTCAGCTTGTTAGAACAATGACAGCTGTCTGTGGAGGCTGTTTATTTGGCCACAAATCACAAAAACTTCTTGATTTTAGTGAAAATTTTAATTTGGCAATAATTTAGGACAGCAATTAGGGAAGGATAGAGATACTTTATGAAGTGGGTAAACTTAAAATAACAAATACTGATTCATTTGTCGTCATACATTATTCACAGATGGATTTTAACAAGAAAATACTTTTTAAAAATCTTTCTGGAAAGTTCAATTGAACGTTTTTCTTTTTTTAATCAACATCATATTTGAATGTAAAGTAGCCTGTCACTTAATGATGTGCTGGTATCGACCGCCCACCGCCTAATTTACCAGCCAACAGCTGAAAAGGGGAGTACTGGCACTTATTTTTTCCCACTTAAAGCACTGGTGTAAATAAAGGAGCTTTGTTATTCATCAAACTGAAACAAGAGCTCAGTGGTTTGTTGTGGCTGCAGATGCATTTATGACTTCTGTAGGACGTGGTCGACCGGGTCTATGGAGGAAAAACAAGAAATGAGACACATATAGAGACCATGAGGACTTCCTGTTCACAGCGTCTGTCTCCAACTGTTCAAAGCCAGACTGGTCATGAAGCATCATCACATCAGATCTGTGCAGAGCGCTCCTAAAAACGAATCAAATATTTCATTTACAGTACACGTTTGATGTTGTGATCTTGTTATTCCATAATTTCATCATGTTCTCTTCTTTTGCAACAGTTTAATGGCTCATAGCTGCAGGTATACACACCCACACAAGGTTCATTCCTGTCAAACAAACCAGTTTAAAAAGTGAAAACGTCCTCTCTGTGGTCTGACTCTGTCTGTTCCATTAAAAACAACTTGAGAGCAGCTTCAGACTCCTTATAACACTGATACTTATCAATGTGAGTTCAATTTCTGACAGTGCTGAAGGTGAATGACCAATCAGATCAGGTCTGTTCAAAGTGAAAACCATGAACTGTGGGTAATTCAGGCAGGTGAAGTCTAGAAACAAGGACGTACAGTAAGAGGGTCAACCATCTGATGATCTGACAGAAGAAGAAGTCCTCACGAGTCCATGAGGATGAACTAAAGAAGACAAAAATAAACTCTTTTTCTATGTAGGCTACTTAGTTGCTCACTGCCATGATGAATGAAATTATGCTTTTGGCTTGTTATTTATTCTTTTTTTTTTACAGCTCAGTCTTGGGGGGGGGTCAGGACTTCATTTCACTGCTCGTACATTGTGAAATGATGTGCTTTCCACTTCCACTCCGGTAGCAGCCACTCTGCATCATTGAGAAGTTTCGAAACAGGTGTGAAACCATCAACGCTGTCACTGTATTTCTCAAGGTTATGGAGGTGTTGAAAGAGCTCTTTGTTTTGACTCATAAAGGGATGTGGAACCTTTTTACAGGTCATAATCAATCAGGACTGATGTTAATTAGCACTGATAAGGCACTGGATCACGTTTCTTCTTCCTCATGTTTTCAATATGTGATGTGATTACCGACATATAATTCCTGAGGGGTGTCGTATAACTCAGTGGCGCCCCATATACAGAGCCAATAGTCCTCACTGCAGAGGATCCGGTTTGATTCCACCCAAACCCATTTCCTGTCTCTCTCTCCAGCTGTCCTGTCCATGCCCCAAAAAATCCCCAAAAAAGCGATTTGCGCCGGCAAATCTCACGAGATTTGGACGGACCAGGAAGAGGAGCTTCCGCTACAAACAAGCCTGAAATATAGACTTATTAAATTTTTTTCGGAACAATTTCTCATGTCAGGGATTCAATACAAGACGGACATCACATATGAGCACTATGGAGGTATTTGGATGTTTTTTGGTGTGTCTTTTTGTTACGAAGAAAAGTGGTATCCATTTGCAACCGTCATATGGACATGCAGTGCTGCACAGAGCCCCCCTGTAACTCAGAGAAGGCACGGAGGAAATTTTGAGTGAACTATCCCTTTAACTCGATCCAGAAGGTCTGGTACTAATAAGGTGGTGACACTGCTTGTTAATCATTATGTCAATTACCAGCTGTTTAACTTCATTTCAAGAGTTAACATTGTCTGCAGGCCTCACTGCGTATGAAACGACAGAATGAAACGATTGTTAGTCAGAATTAACTTCCTTTTAACTGAAATTGTGCTGTTCATACCTACAATACAATACAATAAATCTTTATTGTCCACCGTGGTGGGAAATTGCTCCAAAACGGCTCACCAACACATAAGATGGACAGTTCATGAAGAAAAGACAGATGTAGCCTATATATAGAAATATAAAATAGAACTGATGAACAGGCAATAAAACACAGTTAAGATATAATTCTATAAAATAAGCAGAGTAGAGTAGTTCATTTCATTGTGTTTGTCAAAGTAGAGTGCATCTTCTTCCTCAGCTCCCGTGTCTTGCGGCGTCCCCCAGGGTTCGATCCTAGGACCATTGTTCTTCTCAATTGACATGTATTTAGAGTACAAACATGAGGTCCACTTTCACTGCTGCAGAGATGATACACAGTTCTACTTCCCTTTTACCAAAACTGAAATTGTTGTCCATTCATGGTCATGTTTTCTAAGGAAACTGAGACCAATCTTAGGCGTCGTCTTTGATTGCAAGATGTTTCAACAGTCAAGTGTCCTGTGTTGTTCAGTTATGTTTCTTCTAAACTGAAACTTAACTGCTGTTACACTCCTGCTGCTACACAGAGAGCCTGGTAGCATGTTGCTGCTGGAGAAGCAGGTCTGTGGAATCATTCATCTGATTATTTACACCTGTGAATAAAGGAGGGCAGGCGGCCATGTTGTTCAGGTCACTGATTCATTGCTCCTCATACACAGGTTATTAATTCACAACTCAGTCAGGGGAGAGGAGAGGAGAGGAGAGTGTAACTCTATGTTTTATTAACGGCCGTAAATAAAACTGCTGTGACTTCACCTGAGAATTGAAATAAGACGGATAAGAAAGATGTAAATGCTATTGCCAACATGGCTCCTGAGAAGCTCCATCACACCAGTGTTTGTAGGCTACTGGTGGAGCTGAGTGAAAATACTAAATATGATGTCTTCAGCTCAGTTTTTATTAGGCCGGAAAACATGAAAGAAAAAAAGTTCCTTCACACCACTATGTGCTGTGGTTCCCCTGCAGCTCTGTCACAGTGTTGATCTGTGGTTGCGCTGCCCTCTGCTGGCTGCTGCTGGTAACTCCTGTTGCAACAAGTGGCTGAAATATGGACAGGTGAATATGGCTTATTTGCTGTTGAATATTTATATTGAATATATTTATGACAAATGTGTACTACGGTCATGTATGTATGCTTACATGTTAACATGTTATAATACAATACATGTTAAGGTGAAACATTTTTTGTGCACTGATCAATTTTAAGGTTTTGGGCTATTTTGCTTCCTCAACATGTCTCCTTTCAGACTAGAGGAAAGAAATGGTAAAAAAAAAAAAATCCAAATTATGGTCGTTATTTTACTTCATTTTGTCTGTAGATTTGTCCTTAATTTACCAAATGTTAGCATGCTGTTGGAGCTGAGGAGCTTAGAAACGGTCTCATTCCTACAATATGTCTCTGACTAGAATTACCCAAAAAATATCTGTCTTATTTTGCTCTCACAGAAAGCTGTGAGAAAAACAATGTTTTCTCCCAGATGAAGCACTTTAATTCTCCAGAAATGTAAAGTAAACAGGTTTTTATTGACTGCTGCATCGTCCAATTACAGTGCAGAGGCTCAGAGGTTCAGAGGGTGGTTCCCTGTTACATGCTGAAGGATATGGCTCCTACATGTATGCTGTCGTGACGTTTAATCTGATGGATCATCATGCTGGACATCCCCAGACTCATCAGCTGTGGAGACAATTCATCAGTCAGAGAAACATTCAAACACCTTGAATTCAAGCCTCAAGTAAAATATGAGCAACCATTTGTCTGATCCCACTGATATTTGATATTAATGTTTAAACACTGACGCTACGCTTAACATTCACTCACAAATGTAATTCTTGCTAAAAGCTTTGACCCAAATGAAACCACTGTTCACTGTCCAAGGCTAATGTTTACTGCTATAGGCCTATGTGTCTAAGCTAATGCAAGTTATGCTAACTGTTAAGTAGCTCAGTCTTGAAAACAGTGGTAACTGAATCATTGCATTCAGGAGAGTCTAATGTTAGCTTTTTGGCCTTAAGGCAGCTAGAAGTGAAGTTAGCCTAGCATCCTAGCACAATCTGAGATGTTGACCACAGGAAAATGAAAAACCCGGCTGAACATCCTGTTTTTCATTGGTTTGTTTTCCCTTCTCTAAAGCTATTGGGATAAAACTGGGATCTAATTTTTTTGAGGAAGGAGGTTCTTTACAATATCTGAATAAAATGATGTCACATAACACAACAAGGACAAGAAAATGACAAATAAACTTACAGCAGCGACAAGAAGTCCAAAGAGCACGCCGATGCAGATCTGTAACATTTTATCCAGGAACTCAGCTTGTTCCTCCGTCACAGGAATGGAACCGTTGTGGATTGTATCTTGGAGCTGAAAACAGCAAGAAACACCATCAAAATTGATTGATTGAGATATTAAAGCTCCATACAGTATAAAGGTAGATGTTTGTGTTAAAGCTCAGAACCTGGTCTAGGGGTGGGCAAAAATATCGATATGGCAATATATCGCGATACTTTATATCGCGATACGATATCAATATTCAATATTTAAATATCGATTTTTTTTTTTTTCAAATAATAAATCATGTTTCAGACGTAAATCCAGTACGACTTCCGCACCTCTGCTCCGCAAGGTGTCACTGTGCTGCTACCTCAGACAGTGTATTGTACATGCAAATATGTTGTATAAAATGGCATGGTTAATTTGAATTACATTGTTTTGACTCAGTTTGTCCCATAAATTATCACTATCATCTGATGTACATACAACTCGGATTTTAAGATGCATAATGCCTTTTACATTTTTCAGTGAACTATGTAGAATATCGTAGAATATTGCAATATATCGCAATATATCGCAAAATTTGGATATCGCAATATCGTATCGTATCGTGACTCAAGTATCATGATGTGTATCGTATCGTGAGGTCTTTGGCAATACCCACCCCTACTTAAAATACCTAAAGGACGTGAGAGAGGTCAATGTTATGAAATTAACGACTTCCCAAGACAACTCTGTGATGATACTGGCTTTAAGTAGGTCTTTTTTTCCGTCATATGTTATTCATTTCATCTGATGTCCGGCACATGGCTTGTTTTTAGTTTTTGCTGCCGTTGGTTTCATTATTTCCAGCTCATGCTTGAGCTTTCTTTGTTTAGCTACAGCACCCAATTTGTGTAGAAATTGATCAAATTGTTATTCCCAATCTATTTCTGTGTTGGATGTTGCTGCTGGTTTTATTTTTCTTTAATATTTTTTACTTTTAACTTTAGCTTAGCTGTTTATTACAAAAAAAACATGTAAGAGACCATGATTGCTTGGTTAGTAACATGTATTCTATCCAAAGTGCACTTTGCAATAAAAAATAATATAAAAGAAAAAAAGCCTCAGAGCATAGACCTGTTCTCTTTGGACAATGACTATGATGCCAAAGATCAGCGTGATGACCATTCCGACCCCCATGCAACCTGCAAACTGTGATGAAAGAAGAATAAAACAAAGTTACCAAATCAGCAAAACCAAAAGATCTAAGTGGAAGTTGCTCCTTTCTATCTCTAGTTCTTGTACATACAATTTTCAGAGTCAGGGTGTTCTCTTTGCAGCCTCCGTATATTCCCAGCACAGAGATGCAGACGATGCCAATGATAGTGACCCAAACAAAAATTGGGATCCCTCCAGACATCTGCTCCACCATGGCAGAACAAAAACACAAACACTGAATTAGTGTTCAAAAATGACATTTTTCTTACTTACAACAAATTGTACAGAATAAACTCCATGATTTTCCGTCTGACTTCAACGTTCAAAATTGTAATTAGTGAATTTAAATTATTTGTTTCTTTTATTTTCTGTTTGTCGTTTGTTACAACTTCACAGGTACAAATAACATGGAGTGTTGTTGCTGTTTACCCCTACGTGGAGAGAATTCACTGCTCCGATGATTAATACCCATCCAAAGACCTGAGGACACAAACACACCATTAGTTAGTCAATGTTTAACATTGAATAAAAGCAGAGTGTATAGAGGCCGAAGACTGTCTCCATAATAGATGAAGAATATGGAGCACGTTGTGTTAAAGATGAAACACATAATGAGGTTGGCGATGATGACTACAAAAAATTTGGATTTAAAATGATGAAAAAAATAAAATGATAACTTAATTATGTGATAATAAATTTAAAGAGAAATGTTTGATGTCAAATTGCATTTTAAAGAGCTTCCTCCATATTTGTTCATTTATATTATATCATCATATTACTTCACATTCTTATAATTTCCCCTGATCTCTCTCATAGATCTGTGTCCGTGTTGTTTCTGCTCTGAGACACTAGAGGGAGACAGAGATGTAACACCTGAACTTCACAGACTGATGATGCTCACATGCAAAGGAAAAGAAGAAGAAGACTTGGCTGGTATACTACCCAGTAAATTTTTTTTTTTAAAGTCAGTTTCTCAGTTCCTCAACTTTGTTTAGAAAAAAAGTGAAGAAAAAGACAAAATGAAGTTCAAGTGTAAAATTTGAACTTTTGTCTTTTTCTTCATTTTTTCAAATCCTCATTTGCTTAATTTTTTACAGTTTCAATGTTTATAAAGTGACATTTTGAAAAGTAAGCTTACGTTATATACAATAATATATAATAGTGTTTATACGATAACATTTGTGTGGGTGTATACTGTATGTATTTATAATCCACATGTACTGTATATTGCACCTGTTCTGAACCTGTTCTGATTTTATTTTAGCTTTTCTTCTTTGTCTTGGACAAAGTTCAGCCAAAAAAAACCCAAATAATTAATATAAAACTTCTCACTTCATTACCACAGTGTCATATTTATTATTATTCTTACTATGCAAATGTACGACTTCTTGTCTTATTTTGATATCACTTTTGTAAATTAATCAGTATCGTGCAGTTTTGAGGAAACAAACGTGTTTTGAGTGAAAAATGAAACTTTTTTTTGAAAAACTTTCTAATGCTGTTCTTTTTCTTAGTTTGACTAGAATGATAGAATATGATACAGAAAAATATGCAAGGACTTATTTCTATTTTTTTCTTCAATCTTTTGCTTGAAAAACAAATATAAAACTAATTGAAATGACAAAAAGAAAAAGTTTTTCTACTTACGTGGAACAACGCATTGAAGAAGATGAAGAGGTATTTGAGGCAAGCATGAACTTTTCCCATCTTCAGATGTTGGTGATTTGCTCTGATGAAGAAGTGAAGCAGAGTTTCTCAGATGCAGTGTAAGTGTGTGTGAGATGATGATGTGCAGCAGTGATGAACTGCATGCAGAGTAGGTGTGTCTGAGGATGAACACAGAGTTACGACACACAGATCTGAACTGCAGCCAAACTAATAAAGGAAAATGACAACATCTGTCGGAAGTCACAGCTCAAACATGAAGAAATGACTAAAATACTTCCAAACTTTAAAAGACATTAAAGTGTCTCCATATTCTTGTGATTCTAAAGAGGCCAGAAGAGGCGTGTCACTCTTATATTAAGTTTTACCACATCCGTTTGCAGTATAACTTTAAGTGTACGTTTTATATATTTTATATAGTGTGTATTTAATGGCATTTCAATCCTGTGTATGTCGTGTACACACAGTAGTTGACTTTGAACATTTTAAACTGAAACTTCCTCATTCAGACACGTTTCAACATGTTTCAACATGTATGAGTGTCTCAGATTAACTTTGTCCTCTGACTGGTTCCAATGATGTAAATCTGTCGTTTTACTTTTGATTTCCAGAAAACAGAAGTAACTGGTGTGTGTCTAGTTGCCACCATGTCCAGCTGTGGATTCATCCACCTTGGACTGTAAATAAATTATTAAATAAATGAAAAGAATAATCATCTAATCAACATGGAAAGTAGATGATGTAACAAACGATACAAACAGATTCTATTTAAATGCAAAAAGCTGAAAAAGAAACGGATCTGAAAAAAGGCAATAAAAGAGGAACCGGTTAGTGACTAGTTTCTCAAAATAAAAAGAAGGAGAAATTTACAACTTCTGTTTTTTACTGGTGTGGTCAGTGTGCATCTCCTCTACAGAGACGTTGCAACAGGGGAAGGCAATCCAGGCAATTGGGGGAATGGGGGGGTAACATTGGTCCATATCAATGACAACATGATGTTACCAATGGCTGTTCGTATGCTCAAGGCTCTGGGGCCTTCAGAGGGTCTAGAAACGTCCCTGCCTCTCTAACTGCTCTAGATCTATTAAGTGTTGAGCTCAGGAGACCCTTCCCCACATAGTGTAAATAAAGGAGCTTTGTTATTCATCAAACTGAAACAAGAGCTCAGTGGTTTGTTGTGGCTGCAGATGCATTTATGACTTCTGTAGGTCGTGGCCAACCGGGTCTACGGAGGAAAAACAAGAAATGAGACACATATAGAGACCATGGAGGACTAACTGTTCACAGCGTCTGTCTCCACCTGTTCAAAGCCAGACTGGTCATGAAGCATCATCACATCAGATCTGTGCAGAGCGCTCCTTAAAATTAATCAAATATTTCCTTTACAGTACACATGTTTGAACATTGATACTTATCAATGTGAGTTAATTTTCTGACAGTGCTGAAGGTGAACGACCAATCAGATCAGGTCTGTTCAAAGTGAAAACCATGAACTGTGGGTAATTCAGGCAGGTGAAGTCTAGAAACAAGGACGTACAGTAAGAGGGTCAACCATCTGATGATCTGACAGAAGAAGAAGTCCTCACGAGTCCATGAGGATGAACTAAAGAAGAAAAATAAACTCTGACTCCAAGAGAAGGCTGCACAGACTCTGGAAAGTCCTGTGTTTATTTACTCTGTTTTATTTCTATTTTATTTTATTTATTTATTTTTTGGGCTGCATTTAATTTTTTGATTTTTTCCCCCTATTCTGTTCTGTTCTGTGAGTTTCCATAGGCTACTTAGTTGCTCATTGCCGTGATGAATGAAATTATGCTTTTGGCTTGTTATTTATTATTTTATTTTTTTTACAGCTCAGTCTTGGGGGGGGGGGTCAGGACTTCATTTCACTGCTCGTACATTGTGAAATGATGTGCTTTCCACTTCCACTCCGGTAGCAGCCACTCTGCATCATTGAGAAGTTTCGAAACAGGTGTGAAACCATCAACGCTGTCACTGTATTTCTCAAGGTTATGGAGGTGTTGAAAGAGCTCTTTGTTTTGACTCATCATGGGATGTGGAACCTTTTTACAGGTCATAATCAATCAGGACTAAAGCAGCTGATGTTAATTAGCACTGATAAGGCACTGGATCACGTTTCTTCTTCCTCATGTTTTCAATATGTGATGTGATTACCGACATATAATTCCTGAGGGGTGTCGTATAACTCAGTGGCGCCCCATATACAGAGCCAATAGTCCTCACTGCAGAGGATCCGGTTTGATTCCACCCAAACCCATTTCCTGTCTCTCTCTCCAGCTGTCCTGTCCATGCCCCAAAAAATCCCCAAAAAAACGATTTGCGCCGGCAAATCTCACGAGATTTGGACGGACCAGGAAGAGGAGCTTCCGCTACAAACAAGCCTGAAATATAGACTT
>NC_140929.1:3601788-3629807 GCF_045865225.1 Trachurus japonicus
GCTCCATACAGTATAAAGGTAGATGTTTGTGTTAAAGCTCCATACAGTATAAAGGTAGATGTTTGTGTTAAAGCAAAGCTCCATACAGTATAAAGGTAGATGTTTGTGTTAAAGCTCCATACAGTATAAAGGTAGATGTTTGTGTTAAAGCTCCATACAGTATAAAGGTAGATGTTTGTGTTAAAGCTCCATACAGTATAAAGGTAGATGTTTGTGTTAAAGCTCCATACAGTATAAAGGTAGATGTTTGTATTAAAGCTCCATACAGTATAAAGGTAGATGTCCATGTGTAGTGTGATTATAAAGCAGCTCTAGGTTCTATATTAATAATGTGAAAGTATCAAAGCCTCAGTCCACAGAGAAATGCACATAGCCTGTATTCAGACCTGCTTTCTTTCATCAAGTCTTACGAAACCACAGATCGGCATGATGACCATTCCGAACCCCATGCAACCTGCAAACTGTGAGAAGAATAAAACAAAGTTTTAACAAATCAGCAAAGACAAAAATGTACAATTTCTCTGTCTGGTTCTTGTACGTACAACTTTCAGAGTCAGGGCGTTCTCTGTGCAGCCTGCAAGGATTCCCAGGCCAGAGATGCAGAGCATGCCGATGATAAAGAGCCACAAAAAGATCAAGCTCCCTCCAGACATCTGCTCCACCATGGAAGGACCAAGACAAACACTGAATTAGTTTTGGGGAAAAAATTACATTCTTCTTACTTTCAACAAATCATATGATTCTCCGTTTCACATTCAAAATGTATTTAGTTTAGATTATTTGGTTTGTATTTAGTGACTTAGTTATTTCATTGATCAGCTTTGTTTTCCATTTGTAATCTGTCCTGACAATCTGTTAGCATTGTCAAGTGTCAGTGATAATTGATTAAGTTCTAATAACTGATTGAAACACTGGTAAAAAAAAAAACAATAAATAATAAACAAAAATTATTGGGTTTTTATCTTTTCTGTTTGTCGTTTGTAACGATTTCACAGGTACAAATAACAAATAGTGGATTGTTGGGTTGTTGTTGTTTACCATGCCCGAGGCGGACGTCACTGCCCACGCCATCATGAACCATCCCCAGACCTGAGGACACATGCCATTAGTTAGTCAGTGTTAAACAAAATAAAAGCACAGTGTATGGAGGCCAAAGCGTGTCACACTCCTCAAAAAAAGTTTGGAAACTTTTTTTCACTCATTCATCATTTCTCCCCTTAACTCTTTCGCGACCATTGACGAGATAACTCGTCAAAACCGTTTTTTTTTTAAGATTATGATAATAGACACTCTCAGGTACCCTGTGTGTGAATATGGTAGTCCTCTGATATGTAAAAACTGTTTTAAACTATAATCAAAACATAATGGTTTTTATAAACTGTGTGATCTTGGTTTTGTTTGAGTAATCGGTCTCCTTGAATGCTGCTCTGGGGACAAAGTGTAGCGTGCTGTACGGCTGTTGGCTACACCGTGCTGCCAACTTGGTGAATCTGGCGACTTTCCAACCTTCTTGGCAATTTTTTTTTGTCAAAAGCGACTGGCGACAAATCTGGCGACTTTTTCCGGTGCTGTTAGAAACGTTTCTGGTTTGGAGATTCGGACCTGAAAGCCCGTTATCACAGCTGTTTTCACCGTGCAGCGGAGCGGGCGCTGTGAGCCGCCGCCCCGAAGCACTCAGCGGCGGCCAGTCACGCAGCAGTGTCACGGAGCTGTGGCCAGAGACCAGCACCGCTGCACTCCACGCCGCCACACCCCCCAAAAAGACACACCAAAGAACATCCAAATACCTCCATAGTGCTCGTCTGTAATGTCCCTCTTGTATTGAAGCCCCGACATGAGAAATTGTTCCGAAAAAAAATTAAATAAGTCTATATTTTAAGCTTGTTTGTAGCGGAAGCTCCCAGTACTGCTCTTCCTGGTCCGTCCACATCTCACGTGATTTGCATCGACACCCAGTTCACGGCTCCTAGTCAGGGGGCCAAAACTGATATTGTAACTTATGCGGACACCTCAGGTTACAAGCTGACAACCTATCCAGTGTCAATAATTGACCCCTCAACATGTATTCTAGCCAGGTTGTCAGCTTAGGAAATGATTTTTTTGTTCATTTCATGACTGTTTTCTAAAGGCGGTAAAATCGGATTTTTCCCCCCAAAGTGCTTCCTTATTCTTTGAACCTCCTCTTGTAGTTTTGAGAAAATTTGCAATATAATCCAATTCATATGCAAACATGATCTTTAGAAAACAATAATCAATATACCAGAGGAGTATTGCACTGTAGGGGGCGCTATTTGTCAGCACAGCTGTCGAATGAGGCAACAGTGAAGATGATAACAGCAGGTGTCAACAGTCTCAACAAGGTAATGTATTTCAGATAATTTGTCTAATTGTCTACAAACAAAACCATCTACTGCTACTGTAATGGAGGGTCCCGTGTGCACTCACCCATAAAAAGGACATGCAAACCTGACTGACAAATGGTCATTGACCTCTTGGCATAACGGTTTGCATCGTCGCCCGCCATGTGGGAGACCAATGTTTGAACCCTACCTGGGGCAGTCCGTACCGAAATACAACGCAGAGGGCCAAATGTTGTCAGAAAACGGTATAGGCAACGCTTTTTCCCACTAACTAAACTTAAAAGCTAAGCTAATGTACTTTCATACAAATGTGAATGAGTGTGTACTGGGCATATATGTTGACAATTAATTTTATGCACAGCCTACTCTACAGTCTGCTAGTTAAAGTTAGGTCTACGATTTGAAAGATTGGTCATTATTATTAATGTAATGTAATTTAGATGGTGGTTATGGCCCTATAGTAACGGTGCGTTCCAGGCACCCCATAAGTCGTGTTTTTTTGACCCGTTCCTATGGTTACCCGTTGGAACGTACAGTCAAACTCGTAACTTCCCACCTGTGAACTCGTACTAGATTGATGTACTCCATGCAGCCTGGATGGCTCCTATTGGTCAATTTCTCTCTCGTACCCTCCATCCAATCCCCTCGACTCCCCAGCTCCTCATCGTCCTCGTCCCCACCCACTTTCGCTTAGAAACTACAAGTGGTTTGTAACTGCCCTGAGCTGCTCAGCCACAGACTCATGAGCTCCTGCTGCCCCCCACCCCCGGCCGGTATGCCGCTGAAAGCCCCACTAGGATTCAGAGAAGAACAGTACAGAAGCACAGAATGTGTCACCGCCGTTATTACCGGTACTGGTGCCACGTCGAGTCTCCCTGATCCTCTCCCCGACACACAGCCGCTTCCAGCCGCAGCTGCAGCCTGAGCAGGGTCGCTCTGCACACAGCACGACCAGTCTCCCTCCAGCTCTGGAGCTTTCCTCGGTGCTGCTAATGGCAGCGACGCTAGTACCTGCGGTCCCGTTGCCGCCACCGCGCACCAGTTAGGCTACCGGTAATTACGGCGACGACGGAAACTGGCTCCACCGTCATTACCAGTAGCTGGTGCACGGTGGCGGCAACGGGACCGCAGGAACTGAAAGCTCCAGAGCTGGAGGGAGACTGGTCGTGCCGGGCGGCCCAGCACAGGGTACTGTGTGTGTGTTGGGGAGAGAAGCAGGAAGACTCGGGTCTGGAGCTCAGCGGAGCCGCGGTGTGCTGTGTGCAGAGCGACCTCACTCAGGCTGCAGCGGCGGTGCTCATACAGTGGAGTTCATGTTGAACAGATAGTCACAACTTCTACAATAAAACCAAAGATTGTGAATCCGACATTTTACTCCGCATTCAAACCTGGCGCCGTGTTTGGTTTCTGCTGGCAGGCTTGTTGCTCTGCTCTGCTGAAGGGTTACATGCTGTCATTCCGACATCCCACCATTTAGACATCCCACCATTTAGACATACCGCTATTCCGACAACACCCCACCATTTCTACAAGGCTTTCCATATAAGGAAATGTGCATTACTCAACTGGTGACTCCCCTCTTTAAAGGGACAATGAGGAGTTTCTATTTGGTTATAAAAAAGTCCAAATCTAATGTGGATGAATCTACGTTACCCACTTGCTAATGGGCCCATTTTCGATGAATATATCGTTTTGTCTAGATCGTTATTTTGTTATTATTATTAGTTGTGGAAATGCTGGGTGAGACAACCAGCGTTTCCTGCTTTTGGTTTCGCGGACGCTGCCCGGCAGGTCATGGGAATAACGCCGCCGAATCGCCGTTTATGGTCGGAACTATGACGGTATGTGATCGTCTTCGAACCTCTGACTTTCATTCTTGATGAATGAAAACATTCTTGGCAAGACGTCCATCTTGCGCCGGTACAATAATTTCACCGTGCGTGTGGAGGCTCATGGGAAATGTAGTGTGAAAACACTTTGTTTTCCAAAACTCCTCGTTGTCCCTTTAAGACATGCTGATAGAGGAATACCCACATTGTTGTACGTAATTATGCAGTAGAGTGCAGATAGGGACTAGTCTGTCTAGCCTCTACCTGCTCTTTTTACTAAACTTAACCAACTCCTTTCATCATTGCCTAAGCCCAACCAGTGCAAAATGTTTTTTTGGGGAAAAAAAGGCTATTAAAGGAACTGTCGGAAAGGTAGGACATTTGAAAAAAGAAAAAAATACCATCATTCTAACCATAGAAGGCAAGAAGTGTTGAAATGATGGGACATTTGATAGAAAATTAATTTTGCCATTTAGACAAAAATAGAGGCCTATGTCGGACTGGTGGGATGTCGGAATGGCGGTTGCCCTGTAATTTTGAGATTACGTGATTATTAAACAATGTTTTTGTCAAAATCATCCCTAAGTTGCCTCAAATATATTATATCTCTTAGCCATACAAATACTACACAGTTATTACCACAAATCATTAGTAGTTACTAATGCTAGAGGAAGAGAGACAGCTGTTGAATTTTCTGTCAAATATTCTAGATTTCCGCCTGGACATCTAAGCACTAAAATTTGTGCAGTGTTGCACTGTCTCACACTATAAGCTTTAAACTTGGCATGACTTATTCCCCTACATTTGGGTACTGATTGATACAGGTTTGAGGCTGCTATCTTGTGTTTACAAGTTGAAATTCACTTTAAAAACTGGCTCTCTTTAGGCGGAGATTGATGTTTACAAGTTCTAGCCCTATTTGCTCTTACACTGTTAAATACATTTTCATTTTGACACTTCTACAGACATCCCCTGAGTGTAATCTTTCATTTGATATCAAGTTTATGTATGTGGTCCTTGTGGTTGTGTAGATATTTGACATTTATTGTGGGCAGGTCATGTTAAAGACCCACTCCCGTGAAAATCGTGTTTTTTGAGCTTTTCACATGTTCCTGTGGCATTTTTCTTGTGTTAGAGCACATATCAGCAGAAAAGGAAGTGCAAAATTGCATTTCTGAGTTTTTCTGCCTTCAAACTGCTGTGAACCAATGGCCGACGCAAACTGGCAGTTTCAGGGAGACTGGAGCTGACGTGTCACAGCTCCAGCGGAGGGCACTAGTGCTACAAGCTCCCGCCCCGCTCTGCATCTGGCTCAGAGGTGAAAGCCTTCACAGCTCGGTGTAGCTGTCTAGGTATAATAGGTATAGCTCACCTGGTAGAGCAGCTTGCACCGTGAGCAAGGACTATGCTCCAGTCTGGGATCGAATCCCAGTGTGGAGTTTTACGCTAAATGCGCTGAATCTGTAATTGTACAATGTCCAGCTGTCAGCAAGCGGGGGGGTGGGGTGCAAGGAGGTGGCTGGGTGCAAAGCAGCACAGTCTCCGCCCACCCTCCAGAGGTGCATTGCTAATGAGCTGGTTTTAACATGACCAAAAAGGGTCGCGGGAGTGGGACTTTAAGCAGGAAACCTGAAAATTTGCTTAAAATTGCTTCCAAAACTCACAAAAATATTTTTTCAGGTTGACAACCACACTAGAATTTCACTTATAGGCCCCCTCTAACTAAAAAAAATGGTTGTCATCTTGTACCCCAACATGTCCGCAAAAGTCTTAACGGAAGCACTTTTCAGAATTGGCCCCCTGACTATCCGCAAATCGCGCAAGATTTGGACGGACCAGGAAGAGCAGTGCTGGGAGCTTCCACTACAAACAAGCTTAAAATATAGACTTATTTCATTTTTTCAGAACAATTTCTCATGTTGGGGCTTCAATACAAGAGGTACATTACAGACGAGCACTATGGAGGTATTTGAATGTTTTTTGGTGTGTCTTTTTGGACGAAGAAAAGTGAGCTCCGTTCTCAACCGTCATATGGACATGCAGTGCTGCACGGAGCCCCGCTGTCACTCAGAGAAGCCACGGAGGACTCTGAAACGTCTCCCAGCCCTTAGTCCACATGAGGGGAAGTAGATAATGAAATTTGAATTTTGGGTGAACTATCCCTTTAAATAATACCAATTGGTGTTGTATTTTATATTATTGGAAAGCCTGATTAGTTGTCTTTACAACAAGGTATATATATATATACTGTATATATATATATATATGATATGATATATGATATATGATATATTATTTAGATTGACTAGATTGATAGACTATAATATTGAAAAAAATGCAAGGACTTATTTCTATTTTTTTCTTTAATCTTTTGCTTGAAAAACAAATATAAAGGGGCGGTGCGTGGCGCAGTGGGTAGAGCGGCCGCCCCATGTAGAGGCTACAGTCCTCGCCGCAGGCGTCCCCGGTTCGAATCCCGCGTCGGGCAGACCTTTCCTGCGTGTCATTCCCCCTCTCTCTGCCTCCCCATTTCCTGTCTATCTCTACTGTCATCACTATCAAATAAAGGCAAAAAGCCAAAAAATATACTTTAAAAAAAAAAGAAAAACAAATATAAAACAAATTGAAATGACAAAAAGAAAAAGTTTTTCTACTTACGTGGAACAACCCATTGAACAAGAAGACGAGTTGGAGGCAAGCCTTAACTTTCCCCATCTTCAGATTTTGGTGATTTGCTCTGATGAAGAAGTGAAGCAGAGTTTCACAGACACAGTGTGAGTGTGTGAGAGATGATGACGATGTGCAGCAGTGATGAAATGTGTGCAGAGTCTGAGGATGAGGATGAACACAGAGTGATGCAGGGCCGGTTCTAGCCTGCTGTATTTGGGTGGGCTGGTTGAGATAACAGGTGGGCAACTTACAGTATGTACATGTACGAATTGTGGCCTGAAAGGCGGCCAGTTTGAATTGCTGTGGTTTGGGGGATTATTTATGTCATATACGGTAGCCAGATGCACCTGCAAAGTGCAGGAAGTTAGAGAAAACGTGTTGTTGTTACGGTTCCAGTGGAAAACAATAAAAGCTTGCTGAAGAAACCCGAGTGACTCCTTCTCCATCATCTACGTGGTGTCAGAAGTGAAAGTGCGGACAGGAGGGAAAAGGCTCATTACTTCAACCGTCATTATCGCGCCAGGCCTATGAAATATGAAATCTTTGGTAACACTTTACTTGAATAGGTAGGCTATTCATAAGATTGACATAAAACTGTCATAACCATGACATAACAGCTGTCATAAACATCAATGAATACTTACAATACAGCTGTCGTTAAGTGTCATTCGGTAAGTTATGTCACTTTTGATGCAAAGTTGACATTATTTGAGATGTCCTTGTTATGAGAACTTGACATCATTTTTTAAAGTTTGGCAATTAGGTCTGCTATGACACTTTAAATTGTCTTTATGTCAAGTTGTCAGAACAAAAACATTTCAAACAATGTCAACTTTGCATTAAAAGACAGCTGTCATAAGTATTCATTGATGTTTATGACAGCTGTTATGTCATGGTTATGACAGTGTTATGTAAATCTTATGAATACCTATTCAAGTAAAGTGTTACCAAATCTTTTAATGTTCTTTTAAGGTTTTTATTCAGTTTTTACTTGGGTCATTCTGTATCTTGCTTGTGTCATTATATATCTATTTGTTGTCTGTTTTATGTTATGCTAAACTGTGTTTTTAATGTTTATTTTATGCGCACGTATGTTAGCCTAGAAATCTAGCTGCACCCTAGCGGCAGCAAAAATATTTGCTCCGTAGGTGGGTCTAGAAACGAGCCATAGGAAGTTTTTGAGTCTCGAACACCGATTGTGTTCACCAATCACAGCGCTCTATCTGTTTAGAGAGTCGTTGGGCGGCTTAACGCCATGACGACATACATTTTAATTGGCTTGTCAGGCTAACGTCGTCCTGCTCTTTGCTCTGATAGCGCTACCCTATTGCGTGCAGAGGCAGTTTGAAAGACAGCCTTCATCCCGCCCCTGGATTGAGCCGAGGTCTACCGGTCGTTTCCAGACTAGACATTTTAGTGATATAGTCTGGTTTGTCAGGCTACACGTATGCACAAGTTTAAGAAAAATTTCCACTGCTATGTGCAGGCCTTTACCTGCCCTGCAACCAGGAGATGTTGTGCTGTCCAACTTGGACCCCCTCCCACTCATACTGTGTGTTTTGTCATTTTCATAACTGAAACAAGAGCTCAGCTGTTGGTTAATTTGACTTCTGTCTGCAGATGCATTTGTTACTTTTGTAGGTCGTGTTCAACCGGGTCAACCAAGGAAAAAAAACAAACAAAAGAGACGTATATACAGACCACAGAGGACTTCCTGTTTACAGTGTCTGTTTCCACCTGTTCAAACCCAGACTGGTCATGAAGCTTCGTCACAACAAACCAGTTTAAAAAGTGAAAACGTCCTCTCTGTGGTCTGATTCTGTCTGTAACATTAAAAACAACTGAAGAGCAGCTTCAGACTCCTGATAACACTGGTACTTATCAATGTGAGTTCATTTTCTGTCAGTGCTGAAGGTGAACGACCAATCAGATCAGGTCTGTTCAAAGTCTGGAACCATCGTCGGTCAAAAACACTTCTGCCTCTACATATGTCCAGATGAATAGGCAACCCCTCATGTTCAGTTATTCTTCAGAGTTTTCTGTGAAACCATGAACTGTGGGTAATTCCAGCATTTGAAGTCTAGAAACAAGGACGTGCAAGTCTTCACGAGTCCATGAGGATGAATACACAGAATAAATATTGTTAAAATAAATGGCCCATATGGATAACTCAAGAGTCCTTATCAACACAGAGGGTCTGGTACTTATGAGGTGGTGATACTGCTTGTGAATCAATCAATCTAAATGTTAACATTGTCTCAGCTTTTTATGTTTGTGAAGGTGGAGCCAGAGCCTCACTGCGTATGAAACCACAGAATGAAACAATTGTTAGTCAGAAGAAACTTCCTGCTATCAGTGGTTAGTGATAGACTTCATTTGAGTTGCATTTGAGTTTACAGATGTTCATATTGTCTCTGAAATTGTGCTGTTCCCACATACAGTACAGTACAATATAATATATCTTTATTGTCAACCATTATGGTTGAACCAACATTCATTACAATAATTATTGCTTTATGCATTTATTCTGGAAAAGATAAATATTTAATCATAATAGCGATTATTTACAATTTGTAACATTGCATTAGGACTGATAAGTGACAGACAGGCTCGTCCGTCCAGGGCAGGCCCAATCAAGTCCAAGGGGGGACTGGGCACCCTAAGGTCCCCCCTTGGCACCGGGACTGGCTCTGTTTGTATAGAAATCACCACATTTACATCAATAAATGTTTTACAAAGAAACGATTGGTCTAAAAATCAAAATACAACAAAGAAGGAAATTTGGTGCGACGTGTTGTTCCGTGTACCAATCGGGCACTGACACATGCAATACCTGATTTAGACACTCACAGGGTAAAACTTAAACTTTTTTCCCAAATTAAGCACTTTATTTCTCTTACAGTATAAGACCGAAATGTAAAGTAACGTTGACTGCTACATCGTCCAATTACAGTGCAGATGCTCAAACGCTCAGAGGGCGGTGGTTCCCTGTTACATGCTGAAGGATGTGGCTCCTGATGTTGTGACGTTCAATCTGGTCGAACATTACCATGGACATCCCCAGACTCATCACCTGTGGAGACAGTCCGTCAGTCAGAGAAACATTCAAACACCTTGAATTCAAACCTGAAGTAAAAGATGCTACGTGAGTCTGATCCTCACTGATGTTAGATATTAATGTTCAAACACGCTATACGCTAAACATTCACTCACAAAGCTAACACACAAAAAAGTAATTCTTGCTTAAATACACTTTTATGAAATTGAAATGAGCTTTGACTCAAATGAAACCACTGTTCAAGGCTAATGTTTATGTCACAGGTTTACTTCTTTTTCTCTGGCACACAGATGAACAGACAGAGACAGGTAAGTTCCAGATAAAGGAAGTTTATTTTTAACAGGGAAAATTGTTCAAACTTCCTAAAATAATGGACGCTGGTGGCAAGGGGGATAGGGAGTATAAAGTCTTTAAAAGAGTCTTTAAACGTTTACTTCACCTCAATGATAGGGCTCGGGCAGTGGAAGGGAGAGGGGAAGGGGAGGGGGTCAGAGGACGTGCAGTGAGGAAGGCGGCGTGGTCCTGGTCCCGACACACAGCGTGGCTGCAGTATTTCTCTGGTTCCGTGGGAGGCAGCGTGTCCTTGACAATCGTCCTTTACCTCCAACGAGCAGTCGCTATTTGTCTCTCGTTCACAGTCCTTCCATCAGCTCGATCGACGAAGCTCTCTGCCGTCGATCAGTGTCTGTTTCCTCAGCTCCACTAGCCCGCCAGCTCGCACACAGTCCTGCCCTGAATGCTTTTCAGCCTGCTGCCTGATTCCTGCATGGCACAGTAATTGGCAACTCGTTGCAGGTGTGATGGGGAGGTCCTTCTGAGCAGTGAAGAGAAACTCATAACAAAGTGAAATCACACAAAAAAAAGTGCAAAACAACACACGAGTGAATAATACACACACAAAGAGTCTCTTCTTAGCTTTGTGACACTCCCCCCAACTTTACCCGTTGTCGTCCCGACAACTGGCTTCTACTCACAAAATCTGGCAGGCCTAACCCCCCAGATTTGTCCGTGTGGACCTGCGCGGTGGACTGTCTATGTGTGGGCCCAGTTGTTCTGCTGGAATTTGGGCTTCTTGCATCTGTGCTGCTCTAGGCTCCTGCACTGCTGGTCCTGGTGGCTGTAACTGTTCAGCTGGCTGACCCCTTGCAGCCTGGTCTTGTATTGGCATCCACTGAGGCCTAAAAGGAAGCATCAGGGGGGGCCTACTCACCACTGATCTGTCCTGTAGCGGTCCTGTTTCAGGAGGTGGTTCCTCTATGGGGTATGAACAGTGCCTCAGGTTATTGCGATGAATGGTTTTCTCTGGCCCGTCGCGGCCTTCTGGCCGGATCCTATATACAAGGTCATCAGGAGAGAGGGCTGCAATCACCACAAAAGGCTCCCGTACCCATCGGGGAGCCAATTTCCCTTGGGCTCTCCAACGGAAGTTCCTGATGAGGACCCTCTCTCCAGGTAAGAGTGGTAGAGCTTGCCGTCTTTGATTGTATCGCTGCTGGTCCCTCTTTTGTCTCCTTTGGGCATGTTTTGCAACAGTTTGATATGCCCAGAGCAGGGTTTTGTGGTGGGTTTGTGTCCACCCTCTCGGTGTGGCTCCTTCTGTGGCCGTGCTGGCGCCCATCATCACATCCACCGGGAGACGGGCATGCCTGCCAAACATCACAAAAAAAGGAGACAGGCCAGTAGATTCATGCACAAAGTTATTATAAGCATGTACTAATTCTGGCAGTTTCTGGGGCCATTGTGTCTGTCCCTCCCCCTCTAAGGAACTCAGCATTGTGAGTAGTGTCTGATTGAATCTTTCCACAGAACCATTTCCTTGAGGATGGTAAGGAGTTGTTCGGCTCTTCCGGGCTCCGTACATCTTACACAGTTCTGCCATTACTGAGGACTCAAATGCAGCTCCACGGTCTGAGTGTATCCTCTCTGGGCACCCAAATGGCTGGATGACATGCTGCCAAAGCATCTTAGCTGTTGTTATAGCAGTTTGGTCCCTGGTTGGCATTGCCCATGCAAACCTTGAGAAAACATCTGTCGCCACTAGGATGTTTGGATATACGTCACCGTCTCTCCCCAGGGACAAATAGTCTATTGCTAGTATTTCCATAGGATAAGAAGTGACAACAGACTTCAACGGGGCCCTCACCTCTGGCTGTGATCTCTGCGACCGGCAGTACTCACATTCAGTTGACCATCTGTGAACGTCTTCCCCCTGCCCGGGCCAGTAGAAACCTCCGCCTCAAGAGGGACATGGTTTTGGCTCCTGCCATGTGGCCGGCTGCCTCGTGGTATTCCTTCCACACCAACCTCCTCCATCCTGGGGGTACGACAATCTGTGTACACAGTTCACTTGTTCCACCCTCCTCCATGAACCTCATGAGCAGACCATCATTTATCCTTAGCTGGGACCAGCATTTAGTATAAGGTGTTAATAGTTTTCTGTTTGGCCTTTCAATGTGTTCCAATGGTTTACCTTGTTGTACCAGGGTTATAACATATCTTAAAGTGGGGTCTTCCTGCTGGCGTCCCGTCCATTGCTGGAGTTCACCTGATGTGCCATCCTCTGTATCCACAGCCATGACGTGGCATTTTGGTTCCTGGGGCCTCCGTGACAGGGCGTCTGCATTGTTGTTCTCCTTCCCTGGGCGATATTTCACAACAAAATCATAGTTAGCCAATTGTGCCACCCATCTTTGCTCAGCAGCCCCCAGATTAGCAGTGTTCAAATGGACCAAGGGATTATTATCGGTGAACACGGTGAGCTGTGCCCCCCACAAATAGTCCTTGAATTTCTCGGTTATAGCCCACTTCAGTGCAAGTAGTTCCAATTTGAATGAACTGTAGTTTTTATCATTCCGCTCATTTGGGCTCAGAGTTCGACTTGCGTAGGCTATAACTCTCTCCTTTTCTCCTTGTACCTGGGAGAGTACTGCACCCAACCCCTCAAAAGCTAGCATCAGTATATAACTTAAAGGGTAGCTTGTAATCTGCATAGGCAAGAATAGGCGCACTCACCATCATCTTCTTCAGGTCTTCGAAGGCTTTTTGGCAGCTGGGTGTCCATTCAACTGGTTGGCTCTTGGACCCCAGCTGTTTGGTACCATGTGTGAGTGTATGCAAAGGAGCAGCAATCTTGGCAAAAGAGGGAATAAACCTTCTATAATAACCCACAAATCCAAGGAAGGAGCGCACCTGTTTTACAGTGGAGGGCGGTGGCCAATCCTGTACTGCTTTAATCCTGTCAGGGTTTGGAGACACTCCTTGTTGGCCAACCACATGTCCCAGGTAATTCACCTCAGTCTGGAACAAGGTGCATTTCTTAGGCTGCAACTTCAGTCCATGTTCGTGGAGTTTCTGAAACACTCTATCCAAATGGGTTAAGTGCATATCAAAGGATCCAGAGTAAACAATTATATCATCAAGATATATGAGCAGAGAGTCATTTACCTGTGATCCGAGGCAGCGTTTGCATCAGCCTCTGAAAGGTCGCAGGGGCATTACAGAGTCCAAATGGCATTCTTTCAAACTCATACAGCCCTAAGGGAGTCGTAAAGGCTGTTTTCTCTCTGTCTGCAGGGGCCATCTTAACCTGCCAGTATCCACTGGCAAGATCAAGAGTAGAGTACCACTCGGCTTGGTTTAGTGTGGTCAGGGCTTCTTCGATGCGGGGGAGGGGATAGGCATCCTTGTGGGTGAGGGCATTGAGACGACGGTAGTCCACGCAGAATCTCCAGGCTCCTGATTTCTTTTTAACCAAGACCACTGGGGCTGCCCATGGGCTACTGCTTTCTCGAACAACTCCTCTTTGCAGCATGTTCTGTAGTAGGGATCGTAGCTCTTGGTAGAGACTAGGAGGTACAGGCCGATATCGTTCTCGGGAGGGAGGTGCATTACCTGTAGGAATCTGATGTAGGACGGCCTCTGTTTGCCCAAAGTCCTCCTCATCCTCTGCAAACACACACACCTCCATTTAGCCAGCAGTTGGTTCACTCTGTCCTGTTGTTGCTGTGGGAGGTGGGGGACACTGGGGAAGGTCTCCTGCAGTGTTATCCTCTGCCAGCTCCTGCACAGCTCTCACCTTCACCTCCACTTCCCCATCTGTCTGTTCCTGTAACACAAACTCATTAGCATAAATTTGGTCAGGTAAGATGCGACAGACTTTTGCTAGTGATTGACGTTGTGGGATCTCGATAGGGTAAGGATGAGGATTACACACACGTATGGGGATTTTATTTTTCACCACTTCAACCACTGTATGTGCCACTTGCCATGTTGTCTCCTCATCCATCCTCTCCACCAAAGCGGTATATGTGGCCTTACCAGTATCCCCAGGAACCTGTGTCCACAACACCATCTCAGTCTCTGGTGGCACTGTGACTGGCTGTTGTTTGGTCAGCCGGGCGGTGACTGGTTGGTCTTCTGTGGGGCCCACCACCGTGGCTCTCTGACAACAGGCGAATACTCTGTCCCATTCACAGCGTGAGTGGGAAGGAACAGCAGATTTAAAAACTTGTAATCCAGGGTGTCCCCCACCATTAACAGTCTCCCACACTGTCCCAATTACATTCATCCCCAGCAATCCATGTTCAGGCCCCATACAGTCATCCGATACAATCAATACTCCTCGTTGTGAGATTTCCATACCCCCAACTTTAAAATCCAATACTACATAGCCTACATAAGGAATGCATAGTCCATTTGCTGCTTTCAACTTTAACCAATTAATAGTTTCTTTGCCTTCTGTCTGTTGGTCTTTATAATGTCTTTTAAAAAAGGCTTCACTAAAAAGGGTTACCTGGGATCCAGTATCGAGGAGGCAAGGGATGGTCTTTCCCCCAGCTGTGACCTCCACTGTTGGACATTCTCCGACGAAAGAGGGCTTCGATGGTGCTCCATTTTGTTGTTCTCCGTCCACTCGCCCTACAGTGGCCGGACTTGAGAGTTTAAAGGTGCCTGGACCTGATGGCGCTGAGAGCAGTCTCGACGGAAGTGCCCAGGTTGTCCACAATGCAAGCAAATTGGGCGTCCCTGTTCATCCCAACGGGGGCGTGCAAGTGGGCGCCGAAGGCGGGCCTGTTCGAGGGCTCTTTCTGTCTGGACTGGGGTCTGTCTGCTGTTCTTCAGTTCCTCTTTCAGGGAATTTCCCAGCTCTGTGACTAGTCTTACCAGTTTCTGCCTTGGTTTCATCTTTCCATTTGGTGAAGTCATCAGTAGGGGGCATTGTGGTGACTTGACGGGACTGTCCTTCACAATCATCACCCCAGCCTTCCTTCTCCAATTCCTTCGCTTCCTGAAACAACTCAGAACAAGTCATGACAGGATTTCGGCGTACTTGCCTTTGGAGCTCTTTTTTTATTGGTCCGGCCTGTAGGCTGACAAGGATTTGGTCTCTCAAAGTAGCCTCTTGGTTGGCGGATCCATTTGGTTCTGCTGCTCTCCACTGCTGGAAAGCCTCTCTGATACGCAGACTAAAATCGCTCAATGGTTCCCCACTGCCCTGTCTAATGTTAAAAAATTTTGCCCTTAGGTCAGCAGTAGATGGATTCCTGCCATACAATCTGTTTAAAGATTCAAATATTTTATCAGCTGTATTTGTAGCGTCCTCATTGAGTAGCTGAATCTCCCTTTTAGCGTCCCCCTCTATAGCACTAAGAATAAAATCAATTTTCTGTTGTTCTGTGAGATTCTGAGCCCTAAGAAGGGCTTTCATCTGACTGGCCCAGTCTCCATATTCAAGTCCACTGGTCTTGCCATTAAACTTTGGAGCCCAGGGTACTCCATGAACCAGGGCCACATTGAATTAAAAGCAGCTGGCCCAGGCTCTGCTGCTGCTGGATTTTCATTACTCATGACTGAACACCTATATACCAGAGATCCTGCCAACAACGCCAAAAAGTGTCACAGGTTTACTTCTTTTTCTCTGGCACACAGATGAACAGACAGAGACAGGTAAGTTCCAGATAAAGGAAGTTTATTTTTAACAGGGAAAATTGTTCAAACTTCCTAAAATAATGGACGCTGGTGGCAAGGGGGATAGGGAGTATAAAGTCTTTAAAAGAGTCTTTAAACGTTTACTTCACCTCAATGATAGGGCTCGGGCAGTGGAAGGGAGAGGGGAAGGGGAGGGGGTCAGAGGACGTGCAGTGAGGAAGGCGGCGTGGTCCTGGTCCCGACACACAGCGTGGCTGCAGTATTTCTCTGGTTCCGTGGGAGGCAGCGTGTCCTTGACAATCGTCCTTTACCTCCAACGAGCAGTCGCTATTTGTCTCTCGTTCACAGTCCTTCCATCAGCTCGATCGACGAAGCTCTCTGCCGTCGATCAGTGTCTGTTTCCTCAGCTCCACTAGCCCGCCAGCTCGCACACAGTCCTGCCCTGAATGCTTTTCAGCCTGCTGCCTGATTCCTGCATGGCACAGTAATTGGCAACTCGTTGCAGGTGTGATGGGGAGGTCCTTCTGAGCAGTGAAGAGAAACTCATAACAAAGTGAAATCACACAAAAAAAAGTGCAAAACAACACACGAGTGAATAATACACACACAAAGAGTCTCTTCTTAGCTTTGTGACATTTACTGCTATGTGTCTTAAGCTAATGCAAGTTATGAAAACTTATAAAACCTTTAAAGCTATTAGGATAAAATTGGGATCTAAATATTTTTGAGAAAGGAGGTTATATGTAAAATGATGTCAAATACTGTAAGACCACAAGGACAAGAAAATGACAGCTGAACTTACTGCAGCGACTAAAAGTCCAAAGAGCATGCCGATTTGGATCAGGAGCAAGTCGCAGTAGTTGCAGTTGTTGACGGTATTTTGTAACTGAAAACAGCAAGAAACAGCGTTGAAATTGATTGATTGAGATATTAAAACAGTACTAAAGAACTTTCAGTTTTGGTTGAGTTTGGCGGCGCCAGTGGCCCAAAGCGGTAGTGTTTTGCCTGAAGGAAGACTCCATTTCCCATGAGCACTAGCGCGTAGCGCCGTAAACATCCTGATCTCCCGGTGCATGGAAATTAACAGAAGACGTCCAAACTAAGTTTCTGTTTCCAGCGGATCATTTCTCAGTAAACACACATACACAATCCGACAGAAAGGTGCCGCATTGCTGCTCCCTCCTCGTCGTGACTCGCAAAAGTGAAAGTGAAAGTGAAACTTAAGTGAGAGCCGGGTTCCTACCATGCTCCTCAAAGTTGCTTAGTGCCAGTGAAGGTGATACAGACCATAATGATACAGACCCCCTCAGGCCATGACAGAGGTGTCATTCAACCTGTTGTAAGTCGATGTACCATCACTAAAGTTATGAAAATATTATATGAAGGTTGAAAAGTTCCTTAGTGTTGGTTTAAAGCTCCATATAGTAGCTATAAAGGTAGATGTTTGTGTTAAAGCAGAAGTAAGCAGAATGTTTGTGTTAATATAAGTCTTAAATAGTTCTATCTTCCGACAGCAATCACTTCTATAGAGTGTTTGGACTGAAACATGGGTCAGTCAGTCACTCTGCTCTGCTGTAAACCAAGGAGAAAACTTTCCTTGTATCCTACAACCTTTATCCAATGAGGAGAGAGAACGGCATAAAGGGGCAGTCCTCTCTGTGTGTGCAGCCAAGGGATGCGCGTGAATGTGGTGACGTAGGGACGAGGACCAATAGATCCATGACGAGGGCGGGGGCTGCTAACTCCATCGGCTGACAAGACGTTATGGTGCGTTCAGGGCAACCCGTAACTCGTGTTTTTAAGTTACGAGTGGCCGTTATAGTGACTTTCACAGGTAAAACAGGTCGGAAAAACACGAGTGGGTTGCCTGGAACGCTACAAAGTTGTAGGTCGTGACTTGAAGCTGTAATTTATGGTTTCAAAAGCCTGCCTGGAATGCAGCATTAGCCAAATGACCGGATCGCTTACTTCTGCTTTAAAGCTCCATACAGTATAAAGGTAGATGTCCATGTGTAGTGTTAGTATAAAGCAGCTCTAGGTTCTATATTAATACTGTGAAAGTATCAAAGTCTCAGTCCACAGAGAAATGCCTGTACTCAGACCTTCTTTCTTATGACAACGACTGCGGAGCCAAAGACCAGCATGGTGAGCATTCCGACCCCCATACAACCTGCAAACTGTAATAAAAGAAGAAGAAGAAGAAGAAGAAGAAGAAGAAGAAGAAGAAGAAGAAGAAAACAAAGTTTTACTAAAACCAAAAGATCTAAGTGAGAAAGTTGTTATTTAGAATTTCTCTCTCTGGTTCTTGTACATACGATTTTCAGAGCCGGGACGTTCTCTGTGAGGCCTCCGTAGATTCCCAGCCCAGAGATGCAGATGGTGCCAATGATAAAGACCCATGGTAATTCTGAGTGCCGTCCAGACGACTGCTCCAACATGGCAGGACAAAAACACAAACACCGGATTAGTGTAAAGAAAGAATTACATTTTTCTTACTTCCAACAAATTGTACAGAATAAACGTCATGATTTTCCGTCCAACTTTGACATTCAAAATGTATTTAGTGACTTTGGTTTCTTTTCTTTTCTGTTTGTCGTTTGTAGCAACTTCAAAGGTACAGATAACATTGAGTGTATTGTCGTTGTTGCTGTTTACCCCTGCACCGGCAGAATTCACTGCCCCGATGATCAATAACCATCCAAAGACCTGAGAACACAAACACACCATTAGTTCTTCATTGTTTAACAAAATAAAAGCAGAGTGTATGGAGGCCGAAGAGTATAGACGAAGAACTTAGGGGCACGTTGTGTTAAAGATGAAACATATAATGAGGTTGGCGATGACCACAAAAAATCTGGATTTAAAATTATGAATAAAAATAAAATGATAACTTAATTGTGTAATAATCAATTTAAAGAGAAATGTTTGATGTTAAAGTGTATTTTTAAGAATTTCCTTCACATTTGTTCATTCATATTACATCATCATACTGTATTACTTAATATTCTTATCATAAATCTGTGTCAGTGTTGTTTCTACACTAGAGGGAGACAGAGATGTTCACAAACTGAGGAAAAGAAGATCATTTAATTAGATTTATTTTAAAAAGGACATTGCACATTAGCTCTGATTTTCTTTTAGCTTTTCTTCTTTGTCTTGAGTTTTTTTCTTTTCCTTTTTTGTTTCCAGTTTATTGGAAAAGAAAGTTTACTGAACAGCCAAAAAAAACAAAAAAATTTTTTTTTTTCACTTCATCACCACCGTTTTTAGTGTCATATTTATTAATTTACTATGCAAATGTAGGACTTTGGTTCTTGTATAACTTTATCGGTTTATCGGCAGTTTTGTGGAAATGAAACGGGGTCATCCCTACAGTATGTTCCCTGGGTTCTATGTTCTCTGCTTACCCAAAAAAGTGTTCTTTGTTCCCCGCTTATCCAAAAAAAGACAGGAAACATAGCAGTAGCATTAATATGTTAGGGTTAGGGTTAGGTTATAGGATGGTAAGAATTGTATGAAATAAAATTGGCATGGTCTCAGGCCTTCACTTATATCAGATAATATAGGAAATATAAGTTAATAACTTTGAGTCTGGTGCATTATACGGTGGAAAAAACATAATCTCAAAAGGTAAAGAACAAAGATAATTATTAAAAATAGAAAAAAAACATAAAGTTAATATTCCAAGAGGGGGAAAAAAATAATTATTTATTATGATTAAAGGAAGTGGGCCCCAGGGAGAGGTCAAGGGGCTGGGTCAGGCAGGGTTATTAGAGGTCAACATTCGAGTTTAGGAGGGAACACAAGAGTTTTAGTCATGAGTTAGGCCAGCAGAAAGAAAAATTAACCATTCAGGGATGATGGTTAAGGTCAGGCATGGGGTATCATATGTGGTTAAGTTTAGTAGGAGGGAGAGATCAGGGTTAGGATGAGTACAGTAAAGGATAGAAGGAAAATTATGTAATTATGGAAGATCTAGATAGATAACACAGCAAATCTAACGCCTGACCAAGGTCAGGTATGAGGCTAATTATAAAAAGGGAAGGGCTTAAATACTATTATAATAGTGATCCAAGAAATCCAGAAAACAATAATTATAAATCTTAATAAATAATTAAAGCATAATGTAATCAACAAGAAAGATTTATAATATATAAAGTAAATAGTTGCAAATCAAATTCCCTTAAATAAATAAAAACACACAAAATTCGGAAGAAGAAGGGGAAAAGAGTAGCCTAGAAATCTAGACGCACCATAGCAGCAGCAAAAATATTTGCTCCGTAGGTGGGTCTAGAAACGAGCCATAGGAACTTTTTGAGTCTCGAACACCGATTGTGTTCACAGCGCTCTATCTGTTTAGAGAGTCGTTGGGCAGGCTTAACGCCATGACGACATACATTTTAATTGGCTTGTCAGGCTAACGTCATGCTACTCTTTGCTCTGATTGGTCGTAGCGCTACCCTATTGCGTGCAGAGGCAGTTTGAAAGACAGCCTTCATCCCGCCCCCTGGATTGAGCCGAGGTCTACCGGTCGTTTCCAGACTAGACATTTTAGTGATATAGTCTGGCTCGTCAGGCTAGGAAAAGAGATAAATAATGTATTGTTTAATGGATAGAATAAAATAGGGTTAGGGTTAGGGGTATGTAACCATCAACCACCAACATCGATACGCTCCCTTTGCATCAAACATATTAACCAAAATTAAATGACAAAAGGTTTTTCTACTTACGTTGAACAACCCATTGAAGAACAAGAAGACGTATTTGAGGCGAACATTAACTTTCCCCATCTTCAGTTTGTGGTGATTTGCTCTGATGAGAATGTAAAGCAGTGTTTCACAGACAACAGTGTGTACTGTATGTGTGTTGTGTGTGTGTGTTGTGTGTGAGATGACGATGTGCAGTAGTAATAAACAGTGTGCAGAGTCGGTGCACAAATGCATCTGAACTCAACCAAAGGGAAAGGCAGTGGTTTGTTGTAGCTGCAGATGCATTTGTGAGTTTTGTAGGTCAAAAGGGTCGACCAGGGTTTACAAGGAAAACAAACAAATGAGACACGTCTACAGACCACGGATGACTTCCTGTTTACGGCGTCTGTTTCCACCTGTTCAAAGCCAGACTGGTGATGGAGCATCATCACATCAGATCTGTGCAGAGTGCTCCTTTGATGTTGTGACCTTGATATTTTATATATAATTTCATCATGTTCTCTTCGCTCGTAGCTGCAGATCTACACCCACACACACAGTCACCAACCTCAGACAAGATTCATTCAATCAGTGGCAGCTGGAGAAGTGATCCCCAAGTCCTGACTACTAGCTGGTACGGCGTAAAAAGGAAGTCATAGTCTGGTGAATGATAACCACTGTTTGACCCCTGTGGTGGAGTCCAAACCCTCAGAAATCCATCCCATCCCTCCCTGTTAGTTTCCATCAGAGGAAATAACTTTCAGACACGAGAGCAGCAGTGTGTGGTTATACTGTTTATTCTGAAATTACACGAGCAAAGATTTCTCAATACAGTTCGTTTCTCTTCAATTTTAATCATATTTTGACTTTGGTGAGGTGTTCACGGCCTGTGGGAGACCTGATTGCTTCACTAACCTAAGTGGTTGTTTATCCTCAGTGAAGCTCTGAGTTATACAATCTCTTCTTGTACTGGCAACTTCATTAGAGACTATAACTGCTAACACAAATGCAACGTTGCTTTTTTCTAGTAGCAGACCTACAGTATAAGCTCAGTTTGGTACTGCAAGCTTTTCTGGGATCTCAATTTCCCAACATTCCTTTCTCTGTACAGGAAACAAATATTATTAACCTCACAGGTTTATGTTGGTAAGTTTTTGTTGGTCTTTAAAAAACAACTGGACATGGGGGAGTTCCTCGTATTGTGACTGTGTCTGGGTACGGGAAAAACTGAAACACTGAGCACAAAAGCTTATGCTGATCAGATTAAAGCAGTGGTAACAATGGTAATATGTGAAACAAGACGGCTAAAGCTAAGCTAGCAGTTTTCCCCTCACAGTGGAATGGCTGTAAATCCACAGAGACGTTTTGAGAATAGTGCAGATGTTCGATGCTCAAAACTGTGCTGCAGACCAACAGTACACAACAGTGCTGACCTTATGACCTTTTGACTGAATGAAAAAAATGTGTTCAATATGGTGGATGCAATCCTATTAGCTGAGCCCGTCTACAGAGAGCCTGTCCACTTTCCGTTGGCGCCATTGGACCAAAACTGGCTACGATTCACCCAGAAGGTGAAAAAACAGCTCAGATGTTTCTATTTAGCTCTACATCACACTTCAATGCCTTGAATTATTTTCACTTTTTTTTTCATAAGGAAGGACATTTTGGCCATAAAATATTGGTTTTCTGTCGGTGTATGCTGGTTGGTTGATTTTGAAATGCGAAACAGTTAGCTAGCTCGCTAAATGACTGTTACCTGGATAGGTAGCAGTTCACTGTAGGATATCACTTGAAGCTAAATTACAGTTAGCATGCCAGACATTTAGCTGGAAGAGGTGAAATGCCTACTCTAAGTGAAAGAATATCCTAGCATGTTACAATGTTAGCGTTTAAATAGCCAGTTCCATTTCACAGACTACTCTGTCGTTGCTTTTTGTTGGGACCTCCTCTGAGATTTTAGTGAGATATGGAGGAAAGTTGAGCTTTAGAAACTGCTTCATTCCTACAATATGTCTCTGATATGTAAGACTTCTACAATACTGCATGCCACCAAGTAAAACAAAATATAGAATCTTCAAGCTAAATTTTTTTACAACAGAAAGCTGGAGAAAACATGTTTTCTCCCAAATGAAATCTTCCTGCAGCATCGTCCCTCCGTCTCTTGCTTTCATTCTCTTAAAAGGCAGAAATGTAAAGTAAATAAGTCATTTATTGACTGCTGTGCCCTCCAGTTACAGTGCAGAGGTGAAAGGTCACAGGCTGAGAGTGGTTCCCTTCAGTAGCCCTTCATGGCAATGGATGCTCCTCCGGCGCCGTCGTGACGTCTGATCTGATAGACCATCAGGATGGAGATCAACAGGCCCATCAGCTGTGGAGACAGTTCGTCAGTCAGAGAAACATTCAAACACCTTGAATTCAAATCTGAAGTGAAATATGCTACGGGAGCAATCATTTGTCTGTCCAGTTTAACACTGTAGTTGTTAACTGTAGTTGTTAACTGTTAAGTCGCTGAGGCCGATAACAGTGTTAATAAAAATCAGGATTTAGTAACCTGAAGTTTGACTTTTGAAGGGATAGTTCACCCAAAATTGAAATTTCACTCTGTCTACTCACCCTCATGTGGACTAAGGGCTGGGAGAAGTTTCAGAGTCCTCCGTGGCTTCTCTGAGTCACAGGGGGTCTCGGCGTAGCAGTGCATGTCCATATAACGGTTGCAAATGGATACCAACTGTCTTCGTAACAAAAAGACACACCAAAAAACATCCAAATACCTCCATGCTGCTCGTATGTAATGTCCGTCTTGTATTGAAGCCCCAAAATGCGAAATTGTCTCGAACACAATTAAATGAGTCTTTATTTCAAGCTTGTTTGAGAAGCTGCTCGAAGGACAGACCCTGGTTCGTCCAAATTTGACGAACCGGGAAGAGGAGCTGCGGCTACAAACAAGCTTGAAATATAGATTTATTTAATTTTTTTCGGGACAATTTCGCATTTCGGGGCTTCAATACAAGACGGACATTACATACGAGCAGCATGGAGGTATTTGGATGTTTTTTGGTGTGTCTTTTTGTTACCAAGACAGTTGGTATCCATTTACAACCGTTATATGGACATGCACTGCTACGCCGAGACCCCCTGTAACTCAGAGAAGCCACGGAGGACTCTGAAACTTCTCCCAGCCCTTAGAAATTTCAATTTTGGGTGAACTATCCCTTTAAGGTCAATTAACAACCTGCATTGTCTATTGTTAGCTATTTGTCATCCAGGTAACTAGCAGTGAAGTTAGCTTAGCATCCTAGCTTAACTTCAGTTGTTTTCAAAAGTAAAATTAGAACAAGCTGAACTTCTTGTTTTCATTGGTTTATTTTCCCTCCCTTGAAGCTATTGCGATAATGGAACTCAAATTTTTGAAAAGGAAGTTCTTTACAATAGGCTATATGAATAAGATGTTTTCACACAACAACAACAACAACAACAACAAAATGACAGCTGAACTTACTGCAGTGACAGCAAATGCAAAGAAGAAGCCCATGCCGATCTTGAAGATGATGTCCAGCCATGCAAAGATACTATCGGCACAGTTCTGTGGACAATGGGATGGAGAAAAGGTCGTTATCTGGGCAGATCACCAAGCTGTTACTGTAGGTTGCTTGTTGGATTGACTGAATGATTGAGTACCTGTGAATAAATTTCGCTCGGGCCGGTGGTTCCCTGTAAGAAAATCACAACAGAAAACAAAGTTCTCACACACACACAGACAAATTCATTGTTTAATTAAGTAAAATGAAACTTAATTTGCTATACTCAGAGGACACAATGAACATTGCTGCAAGGCTTCCACTTAAGATAAGTTTAGAGCTCCACAATTGCTCATGCACAGACATTGCGCCACAACTCCAGACAATAGAACCACAAACTGTAATCAGGGGCTGCGTTTTTTCCTCCTACATTTTAACTTGTGAGGTTATGTAAGGGATAGTTCACCCAAAATTGAAATTTCACTCATTATCTACTCACCCTCATGTGGACTAAGGGCTGGGAGAAGTTTCAGAGTCCTCCGTGGCTTCTCTGAGTTACAGGGGGTCTCGGCGTAGCAGTGCATGTCCATATAACGGTTGCAAATGGATACCAACTGTCTTCGTTACAAAAAGACACACCAAAAAACATCCAAATACCTCCATGCTGCCCGTATGTAATGTCCGTCTTGTATTGAAGCCCCAAAATGCGAAATTGTCCCGAAAAAAAATTAAATAAGTCTATATTTCAAGCTTGTTTTTGTAGCGGAAGCTTCTCGAAGCCCCTCTTCCCGGTTCATCCAAATTTGACGAACCGGGAAGAGGAGCTTCCGGTACAAACAAGCTTGAAATATAGACTTATTTAATTTTTTATTTAATTTAAAAGCCACGGAGGACTCTGAAACTTCTCCCAGCCCTTAGTCCACATGAGGGTGAGTAGATAATGAGTGAAATTTCAATTTTGGGTGAACTATTCCTTTAAGTTCTGCATGAGCACAAACAGACTCACTCTTCATCTTGTAAAGACTTCGTTCTCCAAGATATATATCGCATTATCCTAATGGTAAAAGCCTCTGGGGAGCATAATGATAGAATCTGAGATTAACCAGTGTTTCTAGAGTCACTAACCGCAGGTTTGTTCATGCAGCTGTCACGTCCTCCAAATGGGCTGTATGAATCTCTGCGGCACTCACAGGTATCTGGGATTTCAGTTCCCCAATCGCTGGGGCCCGAGATTCCACAGCAGTGGATCTGCAACCACATGACAGAGTGAGTTTCAATGGGTTGAAATTGTAAAACAAAGTCTTGACTACAGGCTGCATTCAGAACCAGTGTATTATCCTCATGTGCTGTGTGGTTGGGTTCATATACTGTAGCTCAAATGTGAAGGAAAGTTTCAGTAGTAACTCAATACACAGAAAACATTACCGTCAGCTGGAAACTCTCAACTAGGGCAGGCCCCCCCTTACTCTCCATGATTGGCTTTATCGTTTGCTCGGTCGCCTCAGCGAAGGCATTTCGCAGCTGCAAAGCACAAAATAACAACAGTAGAATCAAGATCACAGATCATACAGACATTAAAGCTCCATACAGTATAAAGGTAGATGTTTGTGTTAAAGCTCCATACAGTATCCACCACTTTATTTTCCCATGATCCATTGCGTCACACCACAACGGAAGTCGGTTTTAGTAGCATTCTAGCGAGCGGCTAACTGGTAGCGTTAGCCACCGGTGTAGGTACCAGGGGCCTCATTTATCAAAGAGCGTGTAAAAGTCCTCCTAAATTTTCAGTACGACGGAAAGGCAAAATGTGCGTACGACCAAAAAATATACACTCTTTTCAGATCTATCAAACTCCGCGTACACACGGCTGCACGGTATTTCCCTTGATAGATCACACCGGACCTGAGAAAAGCGTGGATGAGAACACGCCTCATACCCAGCCCCCTAAACGGCCCCACGCAACCATAAGTGGTCAATGCAAATCAGTTACGTGCATATTAAGTAGCCATGTGCACTCTGGAAACGTGTGGAATGACGTCAGTGGAAGACGGTGAAGACAACAGACGGACGGAGAGCGGAGAAAGAAGCGGAATTTCTCTGAAAGCGAGATACACGGTAACACGGCAATATCAGTCAGAAACATCATCTTGCATTGAAAGGCTTCAATAAATACAAAAAAACTCCCAAATCTAAATGAAACAGAACAGAAAGAAGAAGAATCATATTTATTCTGCCCCTTATTTTAGATTATGTCATAATAATTTAAAGCAGGGTTTCCACTGCCAGTCAGTACTTTGCACCCCTTTCCACTAACCCCCAACTTCCGTTCACTGGAAGACTTTGATTTTCATTTGTGCATAATATCGATCATGTTTTCTCATTTGCTTTGATTTGCTCCGACATTATTGGGCTTGCTGCTTGCTTGTGTGTGTCCAGTCTGGCTACGTAACACACGCACGTCGCAGTAATTATTTTCCAGACTGGACAGACTGGTTGTGGAAGAGGTGTAGCCTACATGCAAGGGAAAAATATCAATATGATATCAAAAGAAAACGAAATTCGTTTTATAAAGCCAGTATTTAGGAGCAAACTAGTGTAAATGCACAGGGGAAAAATCTGAGTCGCTGTGCTTTTCATGTAAAGTGCCGACGTCAACACGTGTGCGGTGGTGGTGGTGGTGGTGGTGGTGGTGGTGGTGGGGGGGGGGGGTCATCATCACCACCACTTGCTACTTCAAACAGTGTCCGCGCTCCTCTCTCCCTCGCATACTGCAGTTCTCTGACTCTGCAGCGGCGTCGCCAATTCCTCCTGTTCTTCAAAAAGCGTGTAAATGCCGGTACGCCATGGTCGGACTGGTCGTAAATTTTTGCACTTACTCCCGACAAGTTTTGGTTTGATAGATCCCAAATTAGGCGGAGAAAAGTGCGTACGCACAAAACGGGGGAAAGAGCGTGTAAAAAAGCGTGTATCCACAATGATAAATGAGGCCCCAGGGCGATTCCACCAAAAGAGTGCCATTTCTGTCCCCAGCATATTAAATGTATAAAAACATGTAATGATATAATATGAATTGCATTTAATTAATAAACAAAGCACCATACACATGAATCACTGTAGAAATTAAAGATATATCATTTTTAATTACTATAAAAAGGCTTTCAAAGCACTGAAACATAGCCTTTGTTGCATGTCCCCAGAGCCAAACGCTATAGTTTACCACAATGCATTATGAATAAAATCCTTCTAAAATCTCTTTTTTTTTGCATATTAATGTGACTTTATATTATATCTACACTTATATAACATTTTTTAAATTAAAACCTAATTATATTTTGGTTAAAATTCACATTTTAGTCCCGTCCCCAGGTTTTCACTCAGTGCTGTTACCCGGACACATTCTACACTCTAAAAGTTTTGGACCATTCCACCAGTGACATGTTCTGCTGGAAGTGACATCATTTAGGTCTTTTGAAAGTCATGGGAAGACCAACATTAAAATCTGTAATTTATTTTTCCTGAAATTGAATGATATTGTAGCTATGTCAGGGTCCGTCACTCTTAAAACTCATTCCTGTTACCTAAATTATCTCTAGACAGTGTTTGTTGATATCAAAAGTAAAATATTCAGTTAAATCCTAAGAATGTGCTCTGTGTGCTCAAGCTATTAGTAATAGATGCTATTTGGCTAGATTTCACACAATTGCTGATTTTATGGTAAAAACTCATTGCTGTTACTCTCATTGCTGTTACTTTTTCTTCAAAAATGCACTGATAAAAAAGCAGCAATAAATTAAAATAAAGTAGCCTGAGATTGACCAGTACTCATTTTGAATGAGTAAATGTGTATATTAAAAAATTCTAGACTGAAATGGAATGAAAAATGAAGTTTAATTTTTAAGAGTTACAATGAGCAAAATGGCACTCTTTTTGGCGGAATGACCACCAAATGTGGGGGCTCCGGGCTGCCA